>NC_139719.1:24551843-24839343 GCF_964188405.1 Protomyctophum parallelum | reverse complement strand
AAACCAAATGTAGGCTACTGTACATCCCTTAAGGGATGTATATTAGCCTACATTTGATTAAACTGAGGTTCATTTGGTTTCATTTTACACTCTCAAGAGTTAAATAATTGTTACAATTATTTAAAAATTCTTGTAAATGTTTCACAAGAAGTCTACACAATTAGAGAATGCAGAATATTCTTTATTTTGATCGTTTGCCTGTTTGCCTATCCCAGTTTTGGGCAGATTTCCACCCGACAGATGTAATGTAAAGATGATTATCCTGTGTTGTCAGTAAGGACTGTCAGTTGGATAAATAGGGGGCTATGCCATCTGTATATATCTGTTACATCATCACAATTGACAGAGGGACCAACAGCTGGTTAAGGAGCTTGAATGACAACAAGGAACAGTCGTCTACGGCTACTGTTGAGATTTCTTTCAACATGGCACTAAACTAAACTCGTAATTTGTATTGGACATGCATTGGACATGCATTAGACATAATAACCAGGACACATATCACACACACACACACACACACACACACACACACACACACACACACACACACACACACACACACACACACACACACACACACAACAGTGTGGGACTGTGGGTGTGTGAGGCAAATAAACCAAAGAAACATAAATCCCACAGTAAAAAAATAATCCACCCTGCTTGAAGTCACTCAAATGTGAATAGATGTGGATTGCCAGTTGCCACTATACACGCACATACCGTACATACTAAATTGGAAGGCGGCATGCTTTTATTACCCTGTACCTACTACCTACTGATGTTTCCCCTATACTGTACCAAAACAAAACATGGTACATTGCCTCCCCCATCTGTTCATCAGGCCAAACTGCATCACTTTTACAGGTTCTGTACAATAATGCTGCCATAATCTAATTTAAAATATATTTTCAAGAATTTTGGCTGTCGGTTATAAAAGCAGTATATTAGCATGTGAAAACTGGCCAAAGGATATTGACTATTTAATCTGTCATAATAATAGTTATTTCCTGTGGAGTTAAAGACCTCAATTTAGTAAAATCAACATACCTTAATTGTTTTGTTCATCAATGACGTTTCTCTGCATTTAGTTTGATCTGTCTGATGTCTGTGAATTTTAATTGAGAGTGAGAGAGAGTATTAAATAAAACCATTATATTCTATGCATGATATTACCAATCAATCATGAGCGAGAATACAATCAGAGAATTCACGAATAAGTCAGAGAATGTGTGATCTCTGTATACTGTGTAAGCATGATTCACTGTTGAGTTGTGTGATAACATTATTGTTATCAGAACAATCTCAGTTTTATTGTTTAAGGTGGGTTTATGGGTGGAAAAATTGAGCTAATTATTCATATTTATTTTATTTTCAAGCTCCCATCATTCTATAGTTTTCAGGAAAGGGAAAGAATGCATGCATAAAGTGAGTGGCAAATTGAGTGTCAAAGTGAGTTTAATGCAATCAGATAAAATCACAGGGTAAACATGCAGTAAAAAGGTCAGATAGTCAACTATTCCTGATATAGCTAGAGTGAAATATACACAGCACATACTGTATTCAGCAGTGATGATGTTGTGGTATATGGGTAAGATAATAGCAATATAATACAGCAATAGAATGAAGTGAAATGTATTAAGTCGTTATGCCAATTAATTCCTCCCCACATACTGTACATTTCTGTGTCACTGCTGTTGTATCCTCACATAATATGCACACATGAGGCGGTAACATACATACAGTTGTGGTCTGAGAAATTCAAGTTTAAGCATTAAGACATCTACTATATACTTCACTCTGTTCCTTTGACCAGCATCTCAGCTCTATTGGGTTCCTCCTTAGGACCAGACTGCAGGAACTGATTTGTAGACTGTTGAAATGTTGGAAAACAAAACACTTCTGCCTGTTTGAGTCTCATACTTCTTCACATATAAATATATGTCCTGTAGAACATCACATCGATACTTCCCGTGTAACCAATCATCATCCCAGTCAATAAAGGGGAAAGTTTTGTATTCTCTACGTGTTTCTTCTTCCTGTTCTGCGGCTTCACATATGAGCTTCCCTATGGGAATATATTTCCCATAGGGAGTTGACACTCCGCCAAACTGTGAAGACAACGATATGGTTTGGCCAATCAGGGAGGCAATGCATAACAATCATTTCTGCCTCTTTGTAGGACCTGCAGACTGACAGATACAGATATCCATTCCGGTTCTCTGAAACCGGTGGTCTGTGCGAACAGCAAGCGCTCTCACTGTCACATACTGCAGGGCCATCTCTACCGACCTAAGATAAACTAGTCTCCCTAGGCTTGCATTGAAATGTGGCTGGCTACGTGAGACTTGAGTCTTCTAGAGACCCTGGGAGAGTTAAGGGATAAAAGGGGAGTTCTGCTCATCTAAGGGTCCGGATGCTGTTCAGTAAGTCTGGTTTGAGAAGAGCAGGGCTCTTCACACCGGCAGCGTCGGTGTCGGGCTGCACGGCCGGATCCCAAGAGAACGTCAGCAGAGCTGCAGGGACCAAGTTACATTGAGCGAAGGCTACTTCTTCAGACTCTTGTAGCTTGTGGGCTCCAGAAGCAATGAGCTCAAAGGGCTGCCAGCCATCCACCAGGGACTCCCGTACAAAGCTAAACAGCGCCGGCATCCGGTCCCAGGCGTAAAAGGTTCCTTGCAGCAGATTCCCATCAGGTAGTCTGATTCTCAGGACAGTGTAATTGTATTTCCTTAACTCTCTCTGAATCTGCTTCTCTCTCATTGCCTTGGTACGCAGCATGGTGATCTTATCCACCAGCTCACTCCTCTCCTGCTGCTCCCTCTTGAGTTCCTCCGTGGTCAGGTTGTATAACTCGGGAGGCAGCTCGAAGCGTGCGGCGTCAGGAGGGGGTCTGAAGGCCTGAGGCCGTCTGTCCAGCTCTGACCGGCTCCCCTCTCCGGAGGCGATCCATCCTCTCCACCATGAGCTCCAGGGCGTCATCAGTCTGCTCTGGCAACACCAGGAACTCCTCGTCCTCCTCTTGTCCCTCCAGGGGCATCATAGTGCTCTGAAAGCCCAAGGCCTGCAGAAACTCTCTACACCCCTCAACACAGTAGACTTCTCTTCTATAGGGTGCTTGGACACATTCTCAACGTACTTGTTTATGATGTCCACAGCAGCCTTCACTTTGTCTCTGTGGTTGTTGAAGGTGTGTATCATCATAATAGAAGCCTCCACCTCATCCTGCTCAAATCTCTTCAAAATGGCCTCTTTGAGGCGTATTTCTCTGTCACTTTTAGTTAAAGTTGCTCCAGTAAGTGGACAGCTAAAGGTCAGTGGACAGGTAGAATACAGAGAGAGAAGAGCAAAGTCCTCCACTGGCACAATCCTTGCCAGGGCTGCTGTTCCTGCCACCCTCCGTGCCATGTCATCAGTGGGTGCACTTTCAATACTCTGCCCCACGTGCAGGGGTTTTGCATCTGAGAGCTTCTTCTCACGTCCCATAAATGTGGATATGACAATGACTTTATTAGGCTCTTCTCTCCTCTCATACTCATTCTCCTGTCTGTGCTCTCATTTATTTTCTTCCTCTCACTCTCTCCCATGGTCTATCATCTTATTTTTCTTCTTCACTCTCAATTATTTTTACCTCACCGCTATTTGAGCGGGCCATGCAACTTCTTCCTTTCCTCACCATTTCACTTAGTGTTGGTAGTTTATAGAAGAAGCACAGCAACAATAATTTGATCAAATCCTACATTCTTAATATATACCTTTGTCTGATGTCACAAACAACCCAAACCAATGCCACTAATAATGGAGATTTGCACATGCGCCGATTTGCACAGGCAGACATTGACATTTCATGACATTTTTGAGGGGCGGGGCGCTATAGCCCCTCCTATATACAGCTTTTGTCCCCAGACGTCTCAATATTTGCCATTGACAAAGAAAGGAGAAATTAGGTCAAATGTCCGCCAAATATGACGTAATTTTTTATGATGACAAGAGTGCCCCTCACTTCACACAGGTTCAAGTTTCAAGGTTCAAGGTTCAAGTTTATTTAGTGTCCCCGAAGGGCAAATTGGGTTGCAGCATAGACAGTACATTAAACAATGAATGAAACAGTACAGACAACAAACAGTTCACATAGCGGATACCAGAGTAAAAGGTGCACATAACCATTAAAGTGCAGGCGTTTAAAGTGCTATGTGCATAGACATAGGCACAAGATAATACAGTAAAAAGTAAAAGTGCTCATCATAAGGTTATATCCTCGATCTACGCACAGCAGCATTCAGTGTGTGAATAGAGACCGGGACAAAGGAATGTTTGTGCCTGTTTTTTGTGGCACAGGGGGCTCGCAAGCGAAGGCCGGATGGGAGAAGGATGTACTCTCCGTATAGTGGGTGAGCAGCATCAGATCGGATACACAGGGCTTTGTACCTGTTTCTTAAAGATCTGGTCTAGGCCGTTCATTTGTGAGCCAATGATTTTTGAGGCCACTTTTACAATTCTCCCTAGGGATTTTTTGTCTCTGATGCAGAGATTACCATACCAACAGATAATGGAGAAAGAAATGACGGACTCGATGTAGGCACTGTAAAACAGTTTCATCAGAGTCTTGTCGACATTGAACTTAGCCAATTTCCTTAGGCAGTTGTCATCAATAATTGTGCCTAGATACTTGTAGCTGGGCACAATATCTACAGTCTGTCCATTGACAACACTCTTCTGGGGGGATTGTGGGGAACGTCTAAAATCTATGCATATATGAAGTCGAATTATGTGGATTACAGATTACAGAGTTTCTTCCCAATTCGCGTCCCCATTTCATTTAGTGTTGGTAGTTGATAGTACGAAAAACACAAATCTTATGTAATCAGATCCTACGTTTCCTTAATACAGTATATATCTTGTCCACACACACAACCCAAACCATTGCCACTACCGACGCCGATTTGCACAGGGGCCGTTGCAGTCGAAACTGCTGCAGCAAACAAAAACAACACTGTCAGTGCCTCGCTCTCTTTATTTCTCTTGCTGTCTCTGTAAGGGCAAATTGTAAATAAATAGTGCTTAATTGATGTTTCTTGAAGATGGGGATCCCGAAATGCGAGAGACAGCAAGCTTTAGGTCATAACCTAAATCATCATAACCTTTATACAATTGAGGGGCAGGCCCTCATTTTCAATGTAGCCGAAATACAAAACACAAAATCAACAATATACATTAAATACAGCAATATCAAATATATGAATTGGAAAACAGAAAGTATTCAAAACTAAAATAACTGAATTAAAACAGTTACATTGTTGAACAAAAGTGCTAGAAATTATTTCCCTGAATTGACCTAGATCAGATTTTTAGGGACTTTTGGAAATGTTTCTACAACTAAAAACTAAAACAAGCAATACAGTATGATTTAGGGTTTTGCTAAGTTGAAATTGACAAGATGCTATACCAGAGACAACCATAGCAATCAGTATAGAGACGGAGCAATGTGTCTCCCCGCCTCCTCTCTCCCGCCCAACAATGGTCACTTCCGGCTGCCATGATGGTAGCATCCTACTGTACATATATGTATGGATAATAATATCGCTACGCAAATTTGCAGAATCAAGGCTTCAAAACAGATTACGTCATGGGTAAATCTGACGTCAGCATGACGGATATAAAAGCATCAGTCAGGCCAACACAAGTAGTTTCTCTACACGCTGATCCCAATTGTCTGGTAGCGAGCAGCGACTGCTACATCAAAGGGGGAAATGGCCGCCACCATGATTGACACAGAAGGAGCCCCAGCACCAAAGATTATCCCCTTCTTCCCAACATTTCAAAGTTATTTGGCCATGGGAGATCAGTTGTACCAAAAAGGGCACTATATCAAAGCTATAGAGAGCTATTCCATGGGATTAATTCTCAAGGCGGATGACAAGTACTGCCTCGCTGCACGATCTAAATGTTTCCTGAAGATGGGGGATCCCGAAAATGCTTTAAGAGACGCTGAGGCTTCTCTTAAAGAAGACAAGACATTTTACAAGGGATTATACTGCAAGGCAGAGGCAATGTTCGCCATGGGTGATTTTGAACATGCACTGGCGTATTACCACAGGGGAAGGAAACTGCGTCCAAATGTGGCAGATTTCAAACTCGGCATCCAGAAAGCAGAGGAACCGTTGGAAAGGAGTGTACAGGCAAAACCTTCTAGGGTTATTCATCATCTGAAGAGTGACAAAGAATATCTTGAGAAGTTACTTAGGGATCAAACCATAGTAAACGATAAGACGGGTGGTGGTAAGAAATTAAAGGAGGACGTTGTGAAATGCAAATCATATCTTGACACGCGCACCGAGTTTTGGAAACACCAGAGATGGAATAAGACCCGTCAAAAGCCACCTACAGTAACTCACTTTGAGAAAGCCGCAGACCATCGCGACACGTGGCGGAAAGAGAAAGAGGATCTGATTAAGCAAAGGCAGGTGTTAACTGGAAAGTTCCACGCTGCACAGCAGAAGATTAAATCTCTGGAGGAACAGCTTAAAGTGGCCGCAAACAAGATTGATAACTCTAATAACACCCTCACCACCATCCTGAGGGGCACCAGAATGGATCTGAGAACCAAAGAAAATCATTGGGAAAAGGAACATCAAACCATGAAAGAGGCCTTCTTAAAGGAGCTGCATCAGACGGAAGCGAGCAGGGACAAAGAAAGAAGGGAAATTCAGGGGAAAAAGCAGTCTTTGGTCAAGGAAAAGTATGATTATCATAGAAAACTGCACTTTACACGGCTGTCGATTAAAGATCTGCTGGAACAGAAGGAACAAGCAGATCATGTGGTCCGGGAGACAAAAAGCACCCTCCTCTACAACCTAGGTGAGCTGGAGAGAAAGTTCATCAGAGAGCTCCACCGGGGTGAGATGGTTACAACAGGACCAAAGGTTCTTAAACAGTGTTTTGCCAAACTTGACTTAAAAAGAACAAGACTAGGTGAAACCTACAAGTCTGTTACAGTTTAAGGACACTGCGATCTGTTTGTTTTTTTGTTATTTTGTGTGTAGTCGTGTAGTCATGTATTAGCCCTTTCTTGTGCACACCAACAATAGACAATGGAAGTGAATCGCTGGATATTTCTCAGATATTGTGAATATTTTTTAGAATTGAAAATGTTGAGATGACTGATGTCATAGGTGACTGAGAACCACACAGAATTCACCCTGTTTTTGACCCTGTTTAAGTTTTTTGTTAAACTGTGTCCCTTTTATGTCCATATATGGAGTTCTTTGTCAGGCATGCCCAAATATGGAGTCTATGCAGATGTCAGAACATGCCAGCTCCATATATGGAGATAGGGGTGATCAGGTGTGATCAATTGGCTAATTTTGGTCCTGTCCAGAGCCTGGGCAGAGAGGCCTTTTGTGGCGGTTCTTAACAACCATGGGTCCGACCGACTCAGGGCACTGCACTCCCTGTGGTGGTGTGGAACGAGTGTGTTGAATTTGAAGTCGGCGGGCGTCCTTGAGTTATGTGGATTACACACACACACACACACACACACACACACACACACACACACTTTTTAGATTACAGCATCTATAGATATTGTTCTTCTGATAAACTTAACCCGGACTTGTCACTCTGCTTCTAATAAGCTTGACATCGACGCATTTCCATACGACATGGCTCGGTTTCGGATACGATTCGTAGGAACTATTTTGGCTGCTCAGGAGGTGGTACTAAACCTTCTTCATTCTGGGAACCCAGATCTCAGAGGTTATACTTTCAAACGTTTTAAACTCTATCGCAGTTTGAGAAGTTATGGGTCTTTATCAAGAGCATACCAGCGGGTATTGGAACCATTTGGTTCCATTTTGGTGGATTTTATAGTATAGATTGGGGTCCCAGAGATAGAATATTATCATATTATTATCATATCGTCTGTGGCCTAAAGAACCTCTTACAGTAGACCAATGATCAGCATGAACAAAAAACAAACGCATATCAAGCCAATACCAACCAAATAAGTGTGGCAGAGATGTACTTTGGGAAGTGTTCCGTAATCAAATGAAGAATAAATATAATGTTTGAACTAAAATCTAAAGTTGTTCATTTGAAGTCCACACATCATATCGAACAATAATGTATAAATTGAATATATATGATGTTATGTGTGCGTGAACAAGAGAAAGGACTAACGGTGAGGAATGAGCATAGGTGGAAAAGGTGAAGGAATATAAATGCCTGGGGTTAACTATCCAAAGTAATGGGGGAGTTGGTGAATACAGACAGGATGGAGAAAGTGTCAGGAGTGACTTGTGACAGAAGGGTCCCGTTATAACGCACTTTTAAAAAGTAACTCTTCTAAGTTTTCTTAGACTTTAATATATCAAAAACCTTACATGTCAAACAAAAATAATCACACCCCTGTGAAGTGAGGGGTTCTCTTATCATCATACATCACATTCCGTGCTCAGCAAATCAAATCATGACAAATGGCATTCCAGTCAATCACTTTTGGCATCTTGACTTTTCTTCCCTCACTTTTATCTTCAATATCAGAGCCTTAGATACAGACATAGTTACACAAACTGCGTTCACTTCATGGGGCCAGTACAATGGCGGCTCTCCTACATAGACTTCTGTTGAGAATGCGGATAACCAACTGGGCAGAAATGCACTGGACTCAGGCAACAGCCCAGCTTGCCCAGCTTTAAATCCCTAAATAAAGGGATCTTAAATCCCTTTATTTTAGATTGTTTTGTAGTAATAGTACAACATAAACATTAAAGAGACTTTAGTTGTTACTGTACAATACTTTAAACAGTTGTCATGTTGCACACATGCTTAATTTGTGCCGCCCTCGTTGAAAACAATGCATTCCAACTCCAGCTTGTCTCAGTTCAGGCTGCATGAACAGCGCTCAAGCACTCGGTTTCTGCCCCCTCTATATCGTAACTCTTCTAATGGCTCTGTTCAATCAAATCATCGATATGGGGTGATCAGCCAATCACAAGGCAATGTTGGTGTTCACACAAAACACGGAATGGTTAACCTATTCTGTACCAACAGAATACATACTAATTTAGAAAAATGAAAAACAGGAACAAAGGGAATAGAGATTTAACTCACAACCTCACAAGTAACAAGTTCCTTTCATAGGATGCGGGTTGGGATTCATTCAGGTAATGTCAATGAAGCCACAGTAGGTTCTGTCCAGCTGACATTTTAGTAAGCACAGTAAAGCAGATGAGGATTTTAAAATGTGTAGGTAAATTGAATATTTAACCCCATTCAGTATTGACATAACTAGTACTATTTGATAGTATAAAAAGTTCTAACATGGCATCTGGCTGATCAAGCCTGTGTCCACCCATCATCACTCAACAGACTCTACTCCGTTAACTGTGAGATGAGATCTTATAAAAACAATCATTTAGCCAGTCTATTGGGCCCCATTTGTTGTTGTATCCTACCGTGAGTGTGCATGGTAGGATAGCTTCTTTGGGCTCAAAGAAGGCTCAAGATAATGTCAAACATCTTTGGTATCACTGGGTGCACCAGAAGAGAGCAGCTGCCTCGAGAGCTTGTAGATTGGCTATTTTTGGTGGTTTAACTACTAAGCCTATGAGCATGGAGATCTCTAGGCCTGTCCTTGTTTTCCCCTGGTATTCCCATGAGCCTAATATTGTTCCGTTGTTCCTTATTGTTCCGTTCCATTGTGGTGTCTGTGTGCTGCTGTCTAAACCTCACTTGTAATTGCAGCAGACACTTCTGTGAGTGTGCTGTCATTGTCTGTACCTAGGCCTACATTCAGTTTGATCTGGTTCACCTCCGCGTTGAGAGCAGCTATATCTTCACTTCCGTCATCTGCATCCAGGTCTATTGTGAATGTTGCGGTTTATATACTTCGTAGAAAAATATGTTTTGATTTTAAACCAAATGACGATGAGCTATATATGGCGACGCGTCGCGCTCTAACTAACATGGCTTACTGTAACCGGCTGCCCCGGCAGGGCCATTCCTTGGCACGGTTCGCCTCATACAGACCCATGCTGTGAAAAAAAGAATCTACAGAATATAATGGGAGACTAATGTAGCAGTCGGTACATACAGAATATACGGTTACACCTGGCACAAATAACAATATGTGCCATAAGAATCTTCTCAAGTCAAGTTATCTTTTCAGCTAGTCCTTGCAGCCACTGCCTGCTGGTCATCAGTTAGATCTTAATTTCCTACAAAAAAGTAATCTTCATCCTTTTGTCCCAGGCTACTGCAAAAAACCCCACTGTTGGCCTACATCACACAGAAAGAAATTGTAAAGAAATAACAAAAAAATAAAATAAAAGTTGTCTTGAGGGTGTCTCTACTTCCGTTTCTTCTTCTTTTTTTCCAGTTCTTCAGTCACGTCCTGGAGCTTGATCTGGAGGTTTTTGATTCTAGTGTCTTTTGCGTCCATTTCTTTAATGTATTTTGTGTCAGTTGTCCTCTGCTTTTGAAGAAAGTCTTCCTTTAGTTTTCTATTCTCTTCTATACTTTCCTCCAAGGCCTCTTTTCTTGCCTCGAGGGCCTCGTTCAGTTGCTTCAATTCATTCATTGTAGTTTCAAGCAATCTATTTTTTTTGCTTAGCTTTTGCGTTATAGAGTTACACCTTTCAGCCAGCGCGTTATTTTCCCGGACCAGTTTTTGTCCATGCTTCTTCCAGGTCTTGTCTTTCTCAGCCAACTCATCCCTGTAGCCATCATGCAATCTTTCCTTCTCCTCTTCCCAATTGGCTTCTTTGGACATCAATTTATTTGTGGTAATGTCCAGATTTGAAAGGATCCTGGCATTCTCTTCTCTAGTCTCCTTTAGGGCCTGTTGGCTTGAGGTGAGGGCTTTTTTCACGTCCTGGAACTCAGTCCTTAATGTGTCCAGTTTTTCCTCTGTGTCCTTAGCCTTCTGCACAGCTTTGTTAAACTTTTCCTGCAAAGCCTTGTTTTCTTTAGTTAGTTCCTTTCTCTCCTCTTCCTGTTCCTTGTCTCTCGCAGCCATCTCATTCCTGAAATACTGGAGTTCTGACATCACCTCCTTGAAGTGCTCTTCGAAATCTTCCCTGGTTCGCTTCTGATCATCCGTCATCGAGTTAAATATTTTCTCAAAGACACCTACAAGGTTCTCTTTCACTTCCTTGGTGGTCGGCTCCTTTGTTGCAGCTTCCAATTTTGACAAGACCTTTTCGTTCGGGAACGAATCTTTCACTTCCTGGAACATGCCCATTGCGTTGTTCATCATATCCTTCATGTATAGAATCAGCTCCTGTTTCTCCTCTTCCAATTTGCTATTCTCTGCGATGACCTGGTTAATATGCTGTGCTGATCCCCTGTAAGCTGTGCTGAGCTCCTGTGCCAAAGCCTGATTTTCTGCCATCAGCTGGCTCTCCTCGTCCAGTCCAGAGGTGCTGCTGGACAGCCCATCCGAAGACGACCTGGAGAATGGATTGAAGGGTGTGATCTGGTTTGACTCTGCTCCTCTGTCCTCCTGCGTCTCTGTCATCGGTGTCATCTCTGCTGCTGTTCCCTTGTAATCTTCTGGTTCATAGTTTCTCCAGTCAGCCATCTCTCCTAACTTGCGACCTGGTTCATAACTGGGCAGCATTCTAGAGAAGGACGGGTTCATTCCTCCATTGTAATCCGATCCACTGGCCCTCATCATGCTTATCTGCTGTGAGAGTTTGGCATTCCTCTCCGCCAGAACCTCATTGCTATACAACAAGGGGTTGATACCGATACCTTTAGAAGTCCACAGTGATCCTCTTTTTGACATTCCAGAATAGCCACTGACGGTCTTCCCATAAATCGATGTAAACTTGACACAACGGGCATCCCATATCTTTTTGTTCAAGCGCTGCTTCCTCTGATGGGAAACCACAAGTTGGGGATGCTGGGTCATCATTGTGGCATGCATGGACAAAACATGCAGGTTGTATCTTATATGAAGACCTCAAGAGCTTGTTGGTGACGTCAACACTCAAATTAGTTCAACGTCACTCTCACGGCTGTGCTGATTGGCTGTCACGTCCGGTGAAAGCTTGCCTCAGTTTATTAGGTCTGGCCGCATCCCAGTAATTCCCAAACCAGCTCAAAACCCTGTCCCGTCTCTGTACTGGTTAAGACATATGATGACAACCTATTCAGTCCACCCATGGCTTGCCAACTTAGCCAATGCCTTGTTTCAACCAATAATATGATCTGATGACTGGCTCCTGTTAAGCCCATAGCTCACTGTCCCTCTTCCATACGGAGCTGATTCCTTATGCAGAGACTAGAGGACGACGCTACTCTATTTAATCTACTTTAATCTGGCTGCTGGACAGTGCATTACAAAGGTTCTAATTTTAAGTAAGATTGCAGGATTTATCGATTTATTTTTGTGACATTTTTGAGCACAGAGGACTTTCCGACATACAGTCAAAGCATCACAGAGAATGAAAACACAAGAAAGCCTTTCAATGTATTACTTACGCAAGCAGAGCGTGCAAGTATGAAATTGAAGTGATTTGCCAAGTATTTTGGGGACCCTCTTACAATAACCTTTACGGCCTACAGGTTTGGAATCACTGCTAGTGCCACCCAAAAGTCAGACTTTCCACTTGCGTGTCAGATATCTCAAAAATCTAACTAACATGAAACTTGTCCATCCAACAGTTCGATCCAAAACAAGTTAAACAACACATCCTGTAAACAGCTTTGTGATCTTGTCCTGTAATTAAGCCTTGTTTTATGGAGGAACTAAGAAGGGAAACATAAATATGTTTAGATAACACAAGCACGTGGTCGTGGCAGTAGGACTAAATCTATTTTCCAAACACAGGTGTCTTCACTGCACCGGCGAAAGGTGTCTACCAATTCAATTTCTTCATTGTAGGTGAAGGAGCAAGTCATGCCACAGTAGCCTACTTGTTTAAAAACAGCCAGCATATAGTTGTTGCCTATGGACATCAACCTACCTATTTTGTTAACTCATCGAATGGAGCCTCACTTCTGCTGGAGGCAGGGGATGTAGTCTATGTGAAACTCAAGCATAATACATGGATACATGACAGCTATAATCACCATAGTTCTTTCAGTGGCCATCTGCTGTTTACAGTGTGAGTATCAACACCCATCCGCACTTTCAACACGGTCTGAGCTGCATTTGACATTTACCACTGTCCCTATTCTGGGCCAAACATCCAGTGAAAATAGTTGATCTAATGTAAACTTCGGCAGTTATCAGCAAAGATATTTGATGTTGAGGGACAGTATATACGAAAAAAACAAAAAACATGTACTGTAACGATACCTGTAGCCAGCAGACCGAAGAATTGCACCAGTATACTGGAGTCCTTCCATAAACTGATGTACCACAGTAGGTACATCTCTGCTGCTACTACTCCTGTTTAAATAAAAGCAACAAGTTAGTGCATGTATTATTATTTGTATATTTTAATGATTTTATTCTCATGTTCCGTTTCTTTTTTATGTATATGAACCCAACTCTGCCAATACATATTTGATATATAATCACAGATTAAGTTATGGCACTCTTTATTATACTATTAATTCATATTCATTACATGTATGCCCTTCCATAAAATAATTATTTCTCTAGTTTAATCCTTTATTTAAAATGTTTAGGAAGAAATCACAAATCAACACAATTTACCAAGACGATGGAATAAAAAGTTTATTTACACTTTCTAAATGTAGTAACATACAAACAAAACAATGAACCATTGTGTTTTTGATTCCTTAGATATTGTTATTTTTTTAGCACCAAAGCAGCATGTATGCAACATACAATTTAACCCAGGATTACACAGGCATACTGTATAGACAAAGAAACAGAGGCAAAAATATTAATTAATTCGTTTTTAGCCAGTGGACAATTTAATAGGCATATCTCGATTGCAAATCTTCCTACCTCAGAATGTTCTTCTTTTAACTTTTGTGTTTTTATTTTGCTATTTCAATGTCTCATGTGTTTGAACTGCCTTTTCTTTGTAAACCTCGATGTTCTTTTTGAGAAAGGTTTCAATCAATCAAACCGTGCCGTTTATTTTGTTCGAAATATACAAAATATATTAGAAATGTTGCTGCCATTCGATGTGAAGTAGATCTGCAATTTCCTGCTGTCTTTGTTACTCATCATATGACTAAGTTTATAGGCCCAACACCAAGTAATCTAAAGCCTGATTCTGAATGGTCTTCTTTGTCTTTCAAAGATACCCTTTTCATCATATGCTCTATTGCCCTACGCACCTGTCACCAGCCTTTTGAGGTGTGCATCGGCCTTTTTCTGCATATTAGAGATAACACACACGCACACGCAGACAGACAGACGCAGCAGCAGAATTTGGAACAACAACAAAATAAAAACATGTCATCAAAAATAATGTAAACGTAACATTCAGGGTGGAATCCTGAATCATTCAAACAAAGCCCTTTTTGACATATTGTCTGTCTGGCTCTACATTCCTTGCAATAATTAGCTACAAAAAGTCATCTCTGAAACTCGACAAATCTCAGAAGCAGGACTGGTAGCATCTCAGAAGCAGGACTAGTAGCAGGTAGAAGGAAGGCACTGGAGCATCTCAGACAGTTTGAGCCTTTTTTATTTAACAGGGTGAAAGCAACAAAATGACAACGTTTCGATGTATCCGTCACATCTTCGTCAGGTCATGTCAGGACCTGACGAAGATGTGACGGATACATCAAAACGTTATCTCAAACTGTCTGAGATGCTTCAGTGCCTTCCTTCTACGTGTATTTATATATTGTAATAAAAAGATATGTATCCAGTTTGTAGTTACTCCTCCTCCTCTACTAGTGCCCAGGCCTCTTCAGCTTTCATGTAGTACTGGTTGGCCAGGCGGCCTTTCATGGCCTCCATGGCCGCGTCGGCTGCCTCTGTAAACAGATCACCTGGAGGGAGGAGGAACACATGACATCATTCTAGGGGGAAATGTTCAAACTTATGCAAACCTTAGACATTTTCAGATAAAACAAAACAAAACAAAACGTTAAAGCTAAAGAATTGCTGTCACACAAGCTAACTACATGTCTCAATGCAATACTTTGGGTATTTTCTTGTGTGACAAAGTACTGATTAAAGCTGCCACGTCCCTGTGATACTTTGTGTGTCACTGTGTCACTAAGTCCTCCAGTGCCCCCTGCTGTGGTGCCAGGAGATTGCAGGGTAACTTCCTAAAAATCACACTATTTTGATTTCTCTTTAGAAGCGTTATAATATTGTAACCACAATGAAGCATGAAGTCAGAAATGAGCCCAGAACACCCCACGTTTTGATTCACGTTTGGCTTTGATTGACATTTTAATGCTGTACTAGTCTACTTAGGCCTATCTGTTTTTCCACACCTGCTTTCTGTGGGTCTGCAGTGATGCCGTGGCCTCCCTCCTGGAACATCTCTGCCAGCCTGGCCAGCAGCAGGTGGCGAGGCTCTCCCTGCATGCTGTCATACTCTCCCACCTCGTCGTCCTCTGTGGTGTTTAAACCCGTCTCGTACCAGTGCACCGCCTCCTCCCAGTCTCGCTTCCTGAGGACGAAGCAGGAAGACCTTCTGAGACACTTAAAAAGAAATCTAGATGTATTTAGTTGAACGTCAATTACACTTCTAACAGTGGTAGAGTGCAGGTGTTTGTTGGAACCGATGACCTGTCAAATAAACCAGTGCTATACACTTCGTTTTAGACATACCAATGAAGCCACACATTCAGTGTGGCTTCATTGGTATGTCTAAAACGAAACATACTATTCTGTATGCCAGTGGTTCTCAAACGTTTTGACTCAGGGTACCGCTGCCTGTAAATACCTTTTTCATCCACGGCAGCCCTTGAATTTCTTGAATCTTCTGCCATATTACCGTATGTAAATATAAAAATCTTTCCCCCTCAGATACAGTATGCCACAAGGAAAACGTGAGAGATTGTCTGTTTCCATTATAGCATAGACTGAAAATAACCACTTGAACGTTCTCCAAAAATAGACAAGCTTGTAGATCTGCTATTTTTGGAGTGAGATTTGGTGTAGATTGAAAAATAACTCACCAAGCACAGTGCAACTCGGAAGTGTAGAGGGACTAAGTGGTTAAACCGAAGTGTTACCGATACATTCCAAATATTATCGAAGTGTTCTGAGGCACCCTTGGACTTGTGTCACGGCACCCACTTTGAGAAACACTGCCGTATGCACTCAAAAGAAGGTTGAAAAGTGGAATACTGATTAGTAACTATGTAGCATGTTTGTTTGTCACTGACTTGTCGACAGGGAGACTGTCTCCGGTGTCAAAGGCTCTGGCCATCAGAATCATACTTTGTCGGTCCCCAGCCTGGGCAGCCTGCAACAAGTACTTGAAGCCCTTCATCCTCCGTCCCGCGTTGTCCTGTACACACATAAACAACAGGTGTGTGCATTAACATGAAGTGTATATATATAGAGACAACATGTGTGTGCATTAACATCAAGTGTATATACATAGAGACAACATGCGTGTGCATTAACATCAAGTGTATAGACAGTGACCGCCTTAGGGTTCGGGATGCCCAATTCATAACGTAATATGATTTTAATAATTAATACTTTTTTTTACAGCTGGCCTGCAAGCATTATGTAGGTGCTAGCATTTATTTAGGTGCCAATACAAAAAGTGCTGCCCCAACGACTTCTCCTTCCTCTGCAGCTTGGTTAAAATATAATTTTACTTCGTTTTGAAATTACCAGTACAACTGAATTAGGCTTTAACTGGCAGGCTGTCCATGAACACACGAAAACACATCACCGTCGGAAATTCACAGAAATTTATGTTGTTGAATTGTTGACGTTTGTGCCTTACTGCCTTTACTCATTCTACAGAACAGAAAGCTTGTTGGAAATGTCTCATCAAATGGAGTCTGTACGCCTGAAGATAACTGAAAACATGATGTCGGTCAGTGGGAGAGGAGATATGTTTTGGAGAAGCAGCAGCTTGGTGGGGGTGTTCCCCCACTAAAGTTGGTATTTTGGTTACCCGTCTAAAACACCTCCGTTACCCGTTTATTATGCATAGGTGTGGTTTGGGCGTTACACAATTAGACCAATCACCAGTCCACGTCCCATTGCCTTTAAGAGATCCCTTATGCGTTGCCCTATATTGCTTCATAGCCTCAGCCCGTTGCTGCCTTGAAGTCTCACTTGTTTTCCCAAATGTGTTTGACCAAAATAGCAATTTAGGGGAAAGCGTGCCAGCACACCCATGACCACACCTCTAGGCGCAAATACCGGTGTCGGCAAAAAAGATAGCAGGTGACGCTGGACGAAAATACCATTAAGGGACAGAGAAAGCTCCTATATTCGTAATTTTCGGGCAGCGGCTGAATTGCGGACCGCGTTGCGGGTAAAGTCGGAGACGAAATTGGAGCCCTATGTGTCCACGGTCGTAAACCTTTATGATTAACGTCTTGCTTGTGCATCTCCCTCTCGTTTGAAAGTGTCTGTGGGCTGTGGCATATTTTAACTTGTATTGATAGAAATCGTTTTAACAGTTTAAATCTGCATACAGGCACAACTCTCGAGTCTCGACAATTACGCAGGAACAACACCACTCCTGCATCCTGTCGCCCTTTCACAATAAAGTGTCTCCCATTTGCCTCCCAATGCTGCACATTTTACCCAGGTTATTAACAGGAAATAGGTGTAAGTTGTAACTTAACACAATCCCCGGCAAAAAACGTAACCTACGTTAATTGTGCCTATGACGCTCTGTTGCCTCCCACAATTTACAGTTGCGCAAATTTGTTCTAATATATGCAGTAACTACGAAAAAAACTAAACAAAAACAACAACTGATCAATGGGTTTGTGTTTCAACTGCTCAGTCAAATGTCGGCACTAATTGTATATCTGTTCTTGAGGTAATTAATATTTTCCCTTTAAAATCACGAAGGCTAATTTGACCGCTGGGATACACAAATAAGGAGGTAAGTCGGTGTTCAAAAATGTAGTTACTGCACTTTGGCTTTGTAGGGCAGTATAGCTTGCTACAGAAATGGAAATTCTAAAATAAAACGTGAAAAGATATTTTAAAATACATTATCGTGAACGGAAATGACGAACTGATGATAGCTTCCTGTCTTGGCTTTCGGGATATGTAGTTCCAGACTATATATATAGCATTCGGAGATTGTGGAATAGTGAGGTGGAGTGGTGAGTCTTCAGATTAAGATGGACATTTGGGAGTGAGACTCTGCAACGTGGATGGGACAAAACGGTACAGCTTACCTCCACCTCCATCTCTGGCAGTATGTGATGGGGCAGCTGCATGTAACACCTGCCCAGGGCTACGATGGCATCCAGCTCCCCACACATAGCAGCTCTCTCCAGATGGTACATGGCCGACTCCTGGTCCCACTGCTCGTCCTTCTCACAGAAGCGGCCCGCCTCGTGGTAACGCACCAACGCCAGGTGGACCTGGGAAACAGGTTTGAGGTTATTCTTTATCGTTACATCTTGAGAATAGGTACTTACTGTATGTACGTGGAGTAAGTGCATGATTTCTTTTTTTTTCTCCTTTTTTAAAACTTACTAACTTACTTGACAATAGTAATCATTTCTATAAAGATAGATGTCTCCCATATCTCCTTAGAAAACAGAAAATACATTTTCAGGCCAGGATACCAGTTTTATCCAATCACAAATTCTCTAGTATTCCAGTTCCAATTCCGTCTGTTTATCTTGTTTTTCACTTACAATTTCACACTTGTTTACCCTGTATTGAATATCCTGAAATGGATATTCAGACCTGAAAATGGTAAACATTAATTCTAGAGCTGGAGAGACCTCCGTTACTGACCAAACACTATAGTAATGATTGCTAATCGAAAAACAAACGCAATTGAATAAATTGATATAATAATTGCAAATGAACTCATGGGTAGTTTTATGATGTCAGCAGGCCCTCGCTCACCTTCCCCAGGACCGACTGGCCCAGCTTCTGCTGCAGCAGATTGCACAGTCTGGTCACCTCCACGTCCACACAGGACGAACGGTGGACATGAGACCGGGAAGAATGATAGAAATTCCACTTCTCCTCTGTCAGCTTCATCCCGAACACATTTAGAGCAGAGAGGACAACCACGGGACAGGGAAAGTCAGACTCACCACCCACGGATTAAAGATTAGAATCAACAGTCAAAACAGTCTTACTCACACTTCACACGAAGCGGATTAATACGACAACAAAGTCTATATGCAACAGTTTTTCTTTTCAGTTGAAAATATTACATATTTGTAATAATTTGCTTTTGTGTGGGTACTCCATCCAGTGTTTTAACCTCTTGAACTAGACTGGAATATTGGCTCTGTACTTGGTCTGCTCTATTTGCCCTCTACACCAAACGCCTTTGCCAAAAATAGCCGATCTACAAGGACACAGTTCTGTGACATGCAGTGAACTTCTAGATCAGAACTATTTTGGCAGAACCATTTGGTCCCCCCAGAATTGGGATGCTAGGGTTCAAGTGGTTAATTGAAATTGAAATGGTTAGGGTAGTGGTCCTCAAGTAGGGGTCAAGGGACCCTCAAAGTTCCTTTTTTGAAGGGGGTTCCAAATGGTCTGTAATTCTGAGAGTGTACAAATTCCATTCCATTTGTACACTCAAGAGTTATCGGGCTCTGTGAAATTAGAATGGTTTGAGAACCACTGGGTTAAGGTTAGGGTTGTCAAATGTGTCAGCCTTTAGCAGAGTACTGGAGGAGTACATGCCTGTTGGCATATGCCACACAATCATGTTTAAAAGCAGGAACAGGATCTTGGTGAGCAAGCAGTCATTATAGCTGATTATTGTCAACATGTTAATCAGGCCGTTTTTGTTGATCAAAACAGCCAAAACAGTGAGTAGAGTGATGAGGAGTGTTTGAGGTAGATGGTTTCAGGTTGCTGGGTAGACTTTAGTTTCTATGCAGATGAGAATGTAACCACTTAAAGCCGGGGGAAGTGTGATATATTTGTTTAAATAAATGCTTGCTAAAAGGTTAAAGCCATATTCTGTCATCACTGCTATAGAGTTGTTTAGTAAAAGCCTGTGGTCTCTCCGTCTCTCCTCCAGTTCTTTAGAAAACTGAAAATATCTTTTCAGGTCTGGATAACAATTTCATCCAATCATGAGAGATTTATCAGCTCCGATTTTAAGAATGTTCCAATTCAGTCTGCTTATTGTTTCATCACTTGTTAATCCAGTTCTCTCTCCTGATGGGATATCCTGACCTGAAAATTGTATTTTCTATTTACAAAATTGCTGTCACTGAACAAACACGCTGGACAGACAGGGAGACCGCTGTCACTGAACAAACACCATGGTAATGATTGCTATTGAAAAATAGGGATATTTAACACTTTGACTTACACCACCCTTAAGCCCAATTAGACACATTTTGGCCTGACATGACATGCCCAGAACAGACAGCAGGGTCGTTTTCATCTGCTCACTCAAAAATAACACCAACATAAAACTGCCAGGCACTACAGCACATAACAGTGGTGATCTATAGATCACATCACTGTATAGATTAGCGCATTATGACTGCACCACAACACACAGCACAGCCAGAGGCCCTGGTTGGTGGTTATGGGTCTCTGAGAACATATTCACCCTGTCCGTAGTGTCACAAGGAGAGTAACTCTGTAAAGTGACGATTGCATTAGATCTGCTGCGAGCAACCATCTTCCTCTATGTGAGGGAACAGAGAAAGGAAAGGAAAACAGTGGTTCTCAAACCAATGAGGGTGCCCAGTTTGCTATGCATTATTAAGCCATACTCCCAGCCACTCTGAGAGTGCACATATAACATCTGTACACTCTCAGAGTTGCAGACCCATAAGGGTCCATTTGGTTCCGAGTTATACATAATTTCACTGTGGATCCCCTTCAAGGATCCCTGGGCGTCCCTGGACCCACCTTTGAGAACCACTGGACTAAAAGAGGAGAATCTAGCTATGGGGAGAAACCAGTGATTGACAGACAAAGAAACCAAGGTTATTATAGTTAACTAAAATGGCTTGTTTGTAGTGTAGTGTAGTTGTTTTTTAGTGACTTAAAAAAAACGGCTAATCAACATCTAAGCTAAGGCTAGACTGATAAAAAACTTTATTTTTTAGACCAGTTATAGCCTGGTTTTAGATGGACGTCTAATACTATTGCTCAGTGGGTTATTTTCATCTTTGTCAATTTATTTCATACTTTGGGTGGACTCAAAACTGTAATAACCTTGGAAGAGAGAGAAAAAGACAGAGAAAGGGTGGCTTGATTAATGGTGATGATTATTTAGGGTGATGAAGGCACACTTCAGTCCTGATGGTTTACCAGTCTGACACTGTCCTCGTCCGACTCGGAATAGTGTCTGGTGAAGCGAGCACGGCCCTACATGACGATATACAACATACATTATCACTTATCAGACACCTAGTCTACAACATGCATCATCATCCAAAACCAGACTATAAAAACAAAATTCAGTCGTATGATTTCAGTTCAAATCTGCACGTTTTGTTTTGTTGTCGTCGTACTAAACCTATAGTATGTACAAACTGCCAACCAGTTGAAAGTCGCAGACTGACTCTTCCATCGCCACTAGGGGGCGCAAAAAGGCCCTGACTGCCAGTTTCTATACATTTTTTTATTTCATTTTTATCTTTTTTTTGCCCAACGTTATACACGTTTTAAAAAGGCGTTAATGGCGTTGTTGGCGCTGTGGGAGTTGATAAAAAATAAGTTAATTAAGTCCTTGGCAGACATTGAGTTTGTGCTTTTGTGACATTTATGAGGGTTTTACGGAAGATTCACCTGAACACATATTCTTTTGCTAGTCCAGTTCATATGCTCCCTGCCAAAAACCAATTTTTCCCCCCAATGGTGCTCACTGAACATCTTTTGACATCTTTTTGAGTTTTTTGTTTGTCCACTAGATGGCACCATTGGCTAGCACATGGTCAAGTCTCACTGGGGCTGGTACTGTAGCTGAGAAACCTGGTAGCAAAAGTCTCCTCGCCTTTTTTCACAACAGATCTTTTTCAGAAAGCACAACAAACGGCTCTCTCATTACCAATGATCCGGTGTGCGATCTTAATGAAGATGAATATTCTAAAGGTGAGTAAAATCACATGGAAGGCAATGGTGGCAAATGGAGAACAGGGGTCATTTGGCAGTGAATGTTAAATCTTAAAATAAAATGTTTACTGTCACTGTAGGGCTTGACCTTTCCCAGCCAGGTTCAAAGTGGAAGTGTTAAGGTTACAAGCCAAGAGAAAGACATGGAGATAGGCGCTATATACAGTAAAAACATGGAGAAAGGCACTACATACAGTAAATGGAGTCCATTTACTATCTAATCCCCAAAACTAGTCAGACTATAGTTTTAAGTTGAGACATATGGGAGGAAGGGCTGAATGCCATTATTTATTTACCCCATCAACATGGTCACTTTCATCTCCTTCACTTCTCCTCTCGCTGGGGTAGCCACTGTCTCCACCACTCTCTGACTCCTAAAGGGAAGAAAAGGAAATGTGAAAAACTTTTTTTTGTCTTCACCAGGTCAGGTAGGTTATTGTGGCCTCTTGTCCCTATGTTCTATAATAGGCCATTGTGAAAAGGGTGCCATTTCTTCTTATGCTTTTGATTCGCTATAACAGGCCAATATGAAAAGGGTGGGATTTATTCCTCTGTCTAGTAGGAATGTGTGTGCAAAATGTCATGTAAATTGCACTCTGTGTTCATGATTTAAGGCATTTTGTTCAAAACGGGACAATCCTGTAAACTTTGGAAGCCAATGTCAGCCAATTAGGATGGAATATGAAATACCGGACAGATCCATCTTCATCACATGACTATAGAGATACTGTGTAGCGAGTTGCAGGTTTTTCCTTGGCCTCTAGGGAATGTGCATGCAAAGTTTCACACAGATCGGTGCAGATGGCAGACGTTCGTCATTGGCATCCAGGGAGTGTACATATCTGTGCACAGTTTGGCATCGACCGGGTCAACGGTGCCGGAGATAAGCTGTACACAGATGGACGGACACATGGACGGACGGACAGAGTGCAAAACATACTCTCCTCCCCCAGGCCTTCGGCCTGGTGGAGACAAATATCAATATTCTTGTACATAGCAGATGTACATCTGCCATTTTGGAATATTCATGACAAATCTTGAAAGTGTGAGAACTGCTGATTTAGAAGGCATTTTTGTAGAATCGGCCTTGGGCTTTGATGTGGTTGGGAGAATGGGAGTATTCAGTGTAACAGGGTGTGCTGACTCACAAGGCTGTGTTCATTGGTGCTGTCACTGCGGTGTCTCTCATGTTCTCCTATGCTACTGCAAAACAAACCTGGGAGAGGAGACAGACACAGCACAACAGTAGAATAATTATAGGGCTGCAAGTAACGATTACTTTTTTGATTCATAAATATATGTTAAAAAATATATATATATATGAACACCGTTAACCACATAAGCATTATTTTATGCTTTGGTATTCAACCATAGTGACAACATTATAACAGTTTTGAAATGTTTCTAAACTTTTTGACTGTGATTACATGCACAAAATAGGGATCGATTAGTAACTCATTTTCCAAGGGCGTGACGGGGAGTCATCGCACTTTGAGAACCGGGTACAGGTATGGATCCAGGTATGACTTACCATAAGGGGACCTGCTGTAGGAGCCGGGTAGCGGTATGGATCCAGGTATGACTTACCATAAGGGGACCTGCTGTAGGAGCCGGGTACAGGTATGGATCCCGGTATGGAGATGTGAGGGGAGCAGGGGAAGGAGTCCCCTTCGCCGTCGTCCACAGAAGACGCCTCTGACAACGGGGACAACTGAGGCAGACGACTGCCTGAAATGGTTCGCGTACGAGGAGAGCCAACCACCTCCTCACATCCCCGAAGCACTGTCTTGGCTGACTTCTGTAGCATTGTTAGGGGGGGAGGGGGGAATAAAAAAATGGTACATTTAGCTTTTCATTTATATTTCAAATAGCGAAAATAGCAGTACTGTATGTGAACAGTTGCTGACCAGCAGTTGGTTAATGCTGTCCTGCTGGTCGGCCTCTGCAGGCGAGAGGTCAAAGGGCGTTAGGCCCATGACCTTACAGATCTTATTGCACATGTGGGACTGGAAGAACAGCGCCATGCCTCGCACACCTGAAAGATACAGAAATATCCCAGACCATTAGGGTTTCATGGACTGTGCTTCTGAATTCTGTATTTTGTTTCTAGTTTGACCCATTCTAATGCTCTTTAATCTCATAACGATGACTTAATTTATATCAATCGTGGCGACTGAGAACTTTAATCCATGCGAAGCTTCTCCGGCACAAACCAATTTTTTTTTATGAATGAACAGGAGAGATTGTTTATGTGGGATTTCTCATGTGAACTATGACCACCAGCGAATGGCCTATATTCACAAACACTGATTCACCCCATTTTTTATTTCAACAAGTCTGTCCATATTTCAATAAATGTTACTGAAAGACAAGAGAGAGAGAGAGAGAGAGAGAGAGAGAGAGAGAAATCAATAGAATTGTACCCAGATTTCCGTCTCCAAAGTCAGTTCCTTGTTCGGTGTGGATCTGTGGGTCGGTGTACAGGTCTCCTACACCCTGGATGTCTACCACAATGAGCTGATGACCTGAGCGCTCAAACGTGAAGTGACTGAACGCCTGGGACAGAGGGGGGGGGGGGGGGGGGGCAGGGCAGAGACAGCTTGTCAGCAGCCGTACTGACGGACACAAACAGGGAAGCAGTGGCTCAGGAAGTGGGTTAGTGTCGAAGTGTCCGTGAGCAAGACAAAATAAAAATAAAAAAGCTAAAATCGATTAGTTCGACTAATTGTTGCAGCCCTAAATGCTATTAATAAAATAACACTGCCTACCTGTGGGGTGAGGCGGATGTTTTCGTCTCTCACAAAGCCGGAGTTGGAGTTGTACTTGATGTACTTTCCCTCGATGTAGTGCTCCAGATGGAACATAGGCTTCTCAGGGCGGTCCTTCATCTCCACCACACACACCTGCATGATGTCCAACTGAAAACGAGCATTTAAGTGTTTCAACTATGTTTTATTTTCCTTTCTTTTTTTTTTTAAATGATGTGTTTACAAATGCACTGGTTCCCAAACATTGGGTCGGGACCCATTTGTGGGTTTTCAAAAAAACATTCCCAAAAAAGCTAAACTCATGAATTAAGAACAAAAATGCAAAAACAAAATGCTGGGGCGCCTGGAGGGGAAAGGAACTGGTTGGAATAACGTGTTCCATCCAGGCACTACGTCCAACCCGGGAAACTACCCCGTCAGGTGAAAATAAGTGGCTTGGATTCCTCATGCATAGAAGGAAGCATGAGGTCAGCTCTCTTTTTTTTTCTTTTTTTTTTTAAATTTTTATCCCACGATTTTGTAACCCAGTTTTCTTTTCACCCAGTGCCAATTATCTAATGTAATCCTGGGCGCTACACTTCCTCTGCCAACCTGGGGGGGCAGCGGACTGACCTCATGCCTCTTCTATGCATGAGGAGTCCAAGCTGCTTCTTTTCACCTGACAGATGGGAATTTCCCCGGCCGGACGTAGCGCGTTATTCCGACCATGTTTTTGTGAGGGTATCTACCCTAGGGGACACGGGGAGAACATGCAAACTCCACAAAGAAAGGCCCTATCGCCAACCCCCGCCTCAGCTCTCTTTTCTAATGTCAGGATTACATTAGAAAATCGAGGTGAAAAAATTGGGTCATAAACAATGGGTTACAAAAACGTGGGCATATATTTTCAGTGGGCTCTGATCCAGAAAATGTTGGGAAGCACTGGAATATTGCTACGGGCCTTTTATGGGGCCTACTGTCTGTCTGTGGCGTGATTGTATTATACCTGTTTAGGAGGCCTGTGGCGGTTGTATTCCTCCCCCCACAGCTTCGCTTCGTTCTGGAGTCTGACGTCTTCAAAGTACACATTTCTGTCCACTGGCTCCATGTAGCTCTTGGTCACATAGTTACAAGCCGACTTCCAGTCTCTGCTGTGGGAGAAATTGGACAGCTTCTTCCTGGAGAGACGCAAAAACAAAAAGACAAGACGTCACTATGGTGAGCGACCTGTGATGAGAGAACGACAAATCCTAGAGAGTCCTTTCAGATGGGCAGGAATGAATACTGTGAAACTCACTCCCAACTCACATCAGAGCTGCCCCAGCCCTCACCACGTTCAAAAGCACACTCAAAACCCACCTTTTTAGACTCACATTCCCTACATAAATCCCCTACCCACCCTTTTTACCATAGTTTTTTTTTTTTTTTTTAAACAATATATTTATTGAATTTTTCTTTTTTTTACAAACAGACAATACAACAAAACAATACATAATACAGACAATACAATACAATTACTAAAAAATATTAATTTCCCCAAATTGGGCTGAATCGAAAACTGGGTTGGATATCCAAAAGATAAAGTCTGACATCCTGCCAAACTTTAATCATGTTTTTAACAATAGGATTAGCTGTGTATTTTATCAGTTTTTTACTCGAATTAGAGTAAAGATATTCGGGCAGTGGGAGCTTCAAAGAGTATGATTCAATGTTCCTCTTTACCATAGGTTTTAACCTTTTTAACTCTTACAACTTCCTAATAAAGTTGTTTTTATTCAATTTATCCTGTAAAGCAACTTTGAGTACCTAGAAAAGCTCTATATAAATCGTATGAATTATTATTATTTATTAGCATATTTATTTGTCTCAAAGGTCAAAGCAGCCTTCATGATTTTGAGAGATGAACAATTACCTCATGATCAAATACAACTAGTACAATATCACATATACCAATGTGTGTGTGTGTGTGTGTGTGTGTGTGTGTGTGTGTGTGTGTGTGTGTGTGTGTGTGTGTGTGTGTGTGTGTGTGTGTGTGTGTGTGTGTGTGTGTGTGCGTGTATGGCCTAGGGTTGGACTAGGGTCATTTAGGTGACAGGCTATCTTTGTGTTCTGCATTTTGTCAGAAAGGAATGTTCTGTAGTGCTTTACATCCTGCTGGACTGCTTCAACTGGGGATAGACTAGACGGATGTCTGTACAATTTGTTTATATTTGTGTTAAATTTACTGTAAATGATTTATTGTAGAATATTGGGGCCCTGATTTTGGAGCCCTAGCCCACCTATTACAGATGATTTGACTGACATTTTAAGTCCAAACTTTCCAAATCAATTTGAAAAACAAACATAACTTTTTGAAAGATTAAAAAAGGGCATACTAGATAAGAATTGTGGGACAATTAACAATTAACTATATTAAAATATTTTACGTAAATTATACAACAATATGAATAAGCAAACGAGGAAATATAACATATCGTTGATGTCCAGAAGAAACCACTTAACTAAATGTTAGATTGTTTACTTTTGTGTTGGTTAGAAATAATATTGAACGAATGGAAAGTATTACAAAGAAAGTACCAATGGAAAGTTAGGTGTTTTCTTCCAGTCAGCAGCGATATTATATGGACTCAGGTTGCCTGAAGAAATTTGGCTTCAAAGCCTCTTTAAAAGCAACTTGGTATGCAGCGAAGACTGCAAGGCATGGAGAATGAACAGATCACTGGCTGTGAACTGAAGCTAATCTGCCCAGTTCGGAGGAGCTGTACACGCAGCACTGCCTCAGGAAATCACCCAACCCCAAAACCGCCTGTTCACCCAGCCAGCTGCCACCATCAAGGACAAACAGTACTCCAAAAACACACACCAGCAGTCTGGACAGCTGTTAATAAGTCACCTCAGGAGTTAGTTCTTATTAGTTTGACTTCCTTAGTTCTTATATGGGACAGACTTTGGGGCAACCAGCCAGTGCAACATTTGGAGGGTATTTCCTCTCCCATCGCTGGGGTGGACTTTGCCAACCTATACAGCAGCATACTCAAGTTTTATTGTTTCAATGAGGGTGTGGAAGAGAGAGTAGCAACAGAGTACTGTAGTGTACACTCACTGTACAGTATGCACACATACATACTCCTAACCAACTTTGGAAAATGTTCCAAAGTTGACAATACACAATATCGGCCAAACCACCTTTCACGCCCTTTTCAATAATGTTCAAAAATGGCAGATAAATATCGTTTAAACAGTTCAACATTATCTCCTATAATGAGATGCCCAGATTGAAAGTGGTAAAACAATATGGACACATCGGCTCGGCTGCACGGCTGCGTCAAAAAAGGCCAAATAATGGCCAAAATATTGTCCAGATCGATATACTGTAGTATGGAGGTCAGGTTTTAATATCCGGCCTGCAGTGTTCAGAAGGTTTAGTTTGCTGGGTTCATCATCTTTGTCTTCATGTGAGACTGAGCCGTCAGAGAGGCTGGCCTATACTCTCTGTGGGTCAGGGTCAGGGTGCATGCCTGAGCAGAGCATGCTGTGTGGAATGTATACAGTGGTGGGAAAAGTACTTAGATTGTTTTACTTCAGATTGTTGTACTTCCAGTATCAATACTGGAAAAAGTCCGGGATTCAAAATGCACTTGAGCAAAGTACACTATATATATTTAAATGGTTTTACTTTAAATATCTGTTTTTAAACAACAAATATGAAACAAATCTAAGAATTCCATGAATTAAGACATTTTAAATAGTGAAAATAGCTGATCTACAAGCTTGCAACACGGAGCGAAGCAAAATGTTGTGCAAACGTCTAATCTCTCTTTTGGTTCTCGACCTGAAATGTTTGGGAACCACTGGTGTATTACATCACACTGGTTCCCAACAAGAGGTCCGACCGTCCGGCGACCACCAGGGACCCAATTGGATCGTTATGGGTCTGTAACTCTGAGTGTACAAACGGACCCGTAACCCAGACTGGGGGCCTTCGAAATCGAAAAGATTATATAAAAGGATATCATTAGGTTAAGACAATAGCCTGTCAAAAAAGAATAATACCATGGCCCACTTTCAGTTCCTTACAGTCAGCGTGAGAGAAACATTGGGTTAAAAAAGGAGATATCGCTCCACATCATTGACATTGCATTGAGATTATAGCCGGAACATCAGGGCAATAGCCTCTGGCCTTTGGATATCATTAATTTCAATATTTTTAAGTAAAAACAGAGAAGGGACTTACGTTCTGAAACACTCCCTCATGGCTCCTTTCCCAAAGGGCTGTGGGAAACCAAACACAGACCAATTTAGTCCATTGAGTTTTTTTTATCCTCAGATAAAGTTGTCTTGTTTTTCTAGAAGCCTTCGGCTAGCCTGGCAATGGCCAGACTCATAACGTGGATTCACTCACGCTGGGGGACCGTGTGAGTGAATCCACGGTATGAGTCTGGCCAATGCCAGACTATCCTTTGGCCACCATACCTTGGAATAAGGCTGCACAATATATCGTTATCGTATCGAGGTATGAACATGTGCAATATCAGTATCGCAAAACGGCAACGGTATCGCAATATAGATATATCGTCCAAATCTAAAAACTCAGTTTTAGGCTGTGCCCCTCGGAAAATTAACCTCCGTTTCTCCCTCTTCACTTTACCTTATTTGTTTATTTAGACGGGACAATGCATATAAAATGCAATGTAAATACACCAGATTTAGCAATATGCACATTTTTATCCGCTAGTCCCCACATAAAAACATAAGTTACAAAGTACAGTACCTTACATTAGGAAACAAAGCATTTGAAAGCATACAGTGCGTACACACTACACAAGGGAAGTACAAAGGTGTATATAATTATATATTTCATGCTCCTGTTGCTCTGTGTGTGTGCCCTGGTCCAGTGCGTTAGCAAACTCACTAACTAACACACTTCCTTTAAATAATGTTTAATTTTCAATGTTGCAACACTTAAAATATAGAATATGACATTTTAACCGTAATATCGTATCGATATCACAATATTTGGCATAAATACCTAGATATGAAATGTTGTCCTTATCGTGCAGCCCTACCTTGGAAGACATCTTGATGTGAACCTCATCTTCAGACCACTCCCCAGTGATGGCATTGTACCTGAGAAGGACAACAGGAATTGATTGATTGTATACATTATAACAGTTTGCATGGACAAGCACTAAAAGGATGTATCCAAGAAAGCTATGGCTTGTTTCCATTGGGGTCCTCAATTAATTGAAGGGAAGGAAACCAAGTCAATGAAACATGAACTGGATGTATGCTGTTTGTTCTTTTAACCACTAAGACCTAATGCTGCGTTCACATGGGTTCAGGCAAGCAGTAGACGGCAAACAGCACCTCCTGCTGGACGGCACGGAACGGTAAAAAGATTCAATATTTTAACATTGATGCCGTCTGCAGTTACTGTCGCTGCCAAGCTGCCATGCCGTCCTGTTCCGTTTACCGTCCTGCTCCCATCCACTAACATGACTTCCGGTTTGCAGTCTACCGCTTGCCTGATCCCATTTGAATGCAGCATGAGGCCGATTCTAAAATGTTTTAAACTGTTTTGTAAAAAACTATACATATGTTGCTATATCAGTGGTTCTCAAACTTTTTTCATGTCAAGGACCCCCAAAATTGTATTTGGCCGATCTTTTTGAAAAAAAGATGGGGAAAATGGTAAATATATAAATGGAAAAGAGGAGAGTTAAGAAATAATATGAAGAGGTTAAAGGTGCCCCCTGTTGAAACATTTGCACAAATGCAGATCTGCAAGCTCGGATCACTGCACAAAGTGACATGCTACGAGCTTGTATATCTGCTATTTTTCAATAGCCAAAGTATAAACCCAGTGGTTCTCAAAGTGGGTGGGCTGGGGATCCACGGGGGGGGTCATCAAAGGGGTTCCAGTTTTAAAATAACCAATCTACAACCTCGAGGTATTTTTTTGTCACTGCAAATTGTCGTCTGCATTTATCCCGTCCTAACGACTACTAGCAGTGAGGAAGTGCCTTTAATACAGCACCCGGGGAGCAGTTTAGGGGTTATGTGTCTTGCTCGGGAACACTAGACCGGCGGGAACTTTCCTTTTCCCTTACGGCCTCTCTACCCATTCAGATACTATAGCCGCCCCCTGCCGACATGCACACACACCGTCTGTGTTTGTCTTCAGCCCCTCTCTGTCTACACTAGGCTCGGTCAGTTTCTAGGGTCCCACATGGGAACGTGGCTCCAAGGTAGATCTCTGACTTCATGTGTCATTTATGACTTTTGTCGTGTAAAAGACATATATGGCACGTGACTCCGATCAAAAGCCCTGCATTATAACAATTTAAGTTTATTATTAAAAAAAAAGTATAAAACATTATATGAAAAAAACAAACAATAGTGGAGTTACTTCTGTGGCCTACTGGCAGTGTACAGTGTACACAAGACATTAATAAGCACTGATCGGTCCAACGGTTTGCGAGTTTAGCTCCACACACTCTAATTATATAATCAAAACACATCTGTCAAGTAACTCTGAAGGCTGGTTGACTCTATAAGTGGATCATGTTTTACGTCACAGTGAAGACCCCATGACCCTGCTGTCTGTGCAACAAACAGCAACACAGCAATTTCAACTCTATTACATGGGAGCATTTAGAAAACGGGCCTGGCACAGCCTGGCTCCAACCCTGAATCGCTAGCCAAATCACCAAAAACATGTTCTGGAGTTAACAAAATGAAAATTTGAGAGTGTCAGGCTAGGCCTAGCAGGTATTCAGACTTGAATACCTAAGGTTATTTGACCCCAGGGGTCAACTGGGGACAGGGAGGAACTCCTTATATAGCACACTCTATAGTAGATTATCACAACAAAACAAAAAAAAGTGATATTTGAGTGAAATCACTGAATATAAAGATCTAATAAGGGTCCATCTGGTTACCAACTCTACATCATTTAGCTGGGGAGTGGGACCACCTGGAACCCCCTCAGGGACCACTGGTGGTCCTCGGACCATTGGTTGAAAACCACACACCATAATGTGTGGGATCAGTGTGTCAATGTCTGACTTGCCTCTGAGTTAATGATTATTGTCATTGCATAGGCAGGTGCCATTTTTCCCAGTCAAAACAAAAAGGTAGGGCCCGACCGATTGGTTTGGACCATATATCATTACACAACACAGGTCAGCTATTCTTGAGATTTTTGGAATAGGGTTTCCAAAACACACACACCACACACCACACACACTCCTAGTCTCTCCAGAACACTGTGTGTACTGTGTACCGGAACACTGTGTACCGGTGTCACTCTGACACTCTGTGAATCTCTTCATACAACAGGGAGCGCGGTGGAGGGGTGAAAACGGTATAGATACAGTACATTTACATGAGGAGGAGAACAACAGGCAGCACATTCCAAACCACATCTGCTCTGCGGTCTCGTCCAGTGGCTGTTATGTAAGAGCCACATGGACGCCCGCCCGGTGAGTCACTACACAAACAGGGAAAAGCGCTGGCTGTGCACAGGCAAGCAAAGGAATTCTCATCCCGTTTCATTCCTGATACTACTGTGCAGTAGTTTGACCATAACCGCTGGTTTCAAAACAGTGGGCCACGACTATTGTCTCCATTTTAAAAATAGGACATAATGTGTTTTTGTAAGTTTTGGTACCGGGAAGTGGGGACACATGAAAATGGATATTTTGGGTGTTGAGCCGAGTGAAAAGTGTTTGTTATGTTGCTAATCTTCTTTGTTCTTGTTAACTTAACAGTTTTGCTGCATAACCCACTTTCCATGCTATTTAATCCATGTTTCTCTCCTGCGTAATACGCTAAACCCGCTATTTGTTTAATTCACTGTTTTTTTTTATAATTGCCATTTTGATCACGTCATCACAACAAAACATGAGGTTACGTAGGTAACTCTGTATTTCGACTATTCGTGATATTTCTTCGGCCTAGATACGGCCGAAACCGAATAGGCCGAAAATGCATTTTTAGCCATTTTTACCTGTAGCGAGTGCATGCCTCCGTTTTATTCTCTTCCAGATGAAACTCTGTCCAGGGGTCAGGCATCGTCTTGGCCTTCTCAATGGCTGTTTTCCATCGTGCCTGTGAGTGACCACAGAGAAACATATCAGTCAACGGACCTCAGATCGGGAGCAGTGAGTAGCCTACTATAATCATGATTTGAATGAACTTTTGAACAAAAACAACAACAGGAAATTACAGCCTGCCTCATCTCTGAGGCGCATGCAGAAAAAAAGTGAAAAGTTTGATAACAGAAAGAGAAAATAGCAAACATGATTAAGAAGATTCAAAGAAAAAAATATGAAGAGATTGTGAAATAATACATGAGTATCAAGCTAGGGAGGAAGCTACACCCACAATGGCCACCAGGATTAGTTAATCTATTTATCGCGCATTGCCAAGGGTTTCCGCTTGCAAACCTTATTTTGAAGAGCTAAATATCCATAACCGGGTGTTACGATGACATAATGCTGTGTGTGTCTTGACCGGTTGTTGTCCTCTTTCTCTGTGCAGAAAAAACCTGACCGCAAGTATCACAGCGCCTGCTGTTGGCCGTTGAAAAACCTTGTTTTCACCAGAAACGACATTTGGATACAGGCCATTGAAAGCAGCACATAGAATGCAAGTGGATGCGCACGCATCTTCAAAATGGCCACGGCCACTGTCCCACTTACACTGTTATGCTAACGAGCGGCAGCTAACGCTTCGATCGGATCAAAACATCGACTAAAGTATATAAATCCTAGAAAACGTAGGCTACGGTTCTGACAGGGGCTGCCAGACAAAAGTCTACGCTTACTACGTTTATGGCGGGCTCTTAAGTTACACATCAGCTACACTCACTCAGGGTTTCTGCAAGTCAGATTTAAGACCAATTTCTATCAATAACAAAATATAGCACACAATGACATGTGGGCTCGATTTTGTCCCAATATTTAATTAACTATTTAATTAGTTAACCAAAAGGGTTGAAAACAATACAAACTTGCCCTATTTTTTAAATATGGCTTGGAATTAATTGTGGTACAGTATACGCAATATTTGGGAGTCAAACAAGGGCCTTCATTTCATAATAACAATAACAGGCGGTAGCTGAATTTGATTCCATCTAGTGCATGGACGCAGACCCAGATATTTCTAGGAACTAATCCTGATCCAAGTGTGACCTACAGTAGCACTAGTAACCTTACCCTAACCCTGCCCTTTATGCAGCACCACTACTCTCTCTGATGTGATTGGTTGCCTCTCCTACTTGAAATTCTAGTACAAGTTATTTTTAGAGGGAACTATTTACATGTGAGATACACGGAGGACGATGTGTGTGTTTTGGGGAGACAACTAGGACATCATCTCTGTTTGCTCAGATTTCACACGACAGTGTACAGTACAGTACAGTACGTGATCCTTCCATCCCTATCCCATGAAGAAACACCATCACTTCATCATCACATCTTGTGATCCAAACTTAGGGATGGGAATTATCGATTTATTCATTAATTGATAATGGCTACATTTTGATAACCTTATTGATTGATTAACCGGTTAATTGATAAGCGGCATTTTTGTTAAAAAAAAATATTTCATAAAAAGATTAAACTTTCCTTGGTAAAATCAAGGAAAGTGTGGTGTATATATGTTATTGAACAGATATGTCCCAGCTCCAGGTGATCATTCACTTCAAAGTTTCCATACCTAATTTTTCAAACAATCCCATCGGTCCCACCCTGCTCTTTTCCTCAGATCCATGAATACATTTAATTTAATTTAATATTTTCACTTTCTCCTACTGCTGCGCTGTCATGTCATTGTCCCTCCCTACAACACTACTGTTGTTGCACAACAGGCTTCACGTGGGTATTTTAAACTTTGATTATTAAACTGCCAAAAACGATATGGTACAGTAGGCCTACTATACAGTATAATGACAATTAACACATTTTTACAGCCATTTAATTAGTGCAGGACAGTTACAGGAGAAATAAAAACAGTGCGCTGCAAACAAAAGCTAAGGAAGTAAAGGGAAAAGAAATTACCAGAGAGGTTGAAAAAAAAGGAGGGAATTAATGTTAGCCTGGAAAAGAACTACAGCTAGCCAGAAGTATAGGAAGACAAGTACAGGAATAGTCTTGGTAGGCTGGACAACCCGTAGCCCTGCACTTCCGGTTAGACACTTTCGGCAGCAGTTCTTTTCCAGGCTTCATCTCCTCATGAGCTGGAGATCATAAGGTCGGAATGAGGTTAAATTAAAGGTAAAAGAAGGTGCGAAAAGGGGAAAAAATATGCTTAAAGGAATAAAGTGTTAAAAGGGAAAACAATGGTAGAAGGACAGAGGGCGGTGGAGGTGGTTATTGCTGAAGGCGGTCGGTAGATAGAATGTCGTTTGTAACATACCCGAGCTTGTTCAGATACGTTTGACCGAGGCTCCATCACTGTTTCAGTATCATTCTACGTAGAGGTAAAGAAACTGACTGTTTGTCAACATAACATTTGTGCTCCAGTATAAAAGTCGACATTGAATGCTTCACACAGGAAACATTTAATTTTTTTTACATTGTTCATGGTCCCTACAAAAAAACAAGTAGTGTAGCCATTCCTTTTTTAAATGCCACACTGGTCAAATAATTAAGCAATATTACCGTGATTATTGGCACGACAGTGATGCCGTAGTCGAGTTCCGCAAGCATCACTGAAGTGCCAATAATCACGGTGAAGCACACCCTCGAGTGTAATTGTGCGATTATACAACAGTTACCAACAAAACAAAACACATAAAAATGAATTCATATTGTGGGGAAATTCACTATGTAAATAAAAATATATGTTTCAGCCTCCGTTTCCCTGTAAATAGAAGAGACATTAAATAGTCCCCATTGATTGAAAGTAGCTGTGCTCTGAGGCTCCGTCTCATCAACACAGCGGAGCTGTCAAAGCTGATGCAGTGGGAGGAATTCAAGATATGCTCCATCGTAAAACCGTGTCGCGTAGCCAAAATAACTGATCTACATGCTTACAACGCGTCGCGGTGGCGACACGTTGTGAACTTGTAGATCGGCTATTTTCGTTACCCAAGTAGTTGACTTTGCTGCTGTACGGACTTCATTCCTAGAGTTTTCTAAGTTATTGAGGTTTGACAATGCAACTGCAACATATCTCTCGCTGTTCTTCTCCTTCTCATCCTCTTCTTCCAACCATTCATCCACCAAATAAATCAAAATGAACAATATAATCAATTTCTGAACGGGGCAGGCTACTGGCTATTTGTTGTTTTTGGGTTTCCCTCCAGTAGGCTAGGACAGCACGACGCAGGCGCACAGCTGTTCCATATAATCAGGTGCGGACTGCAGTGCGGAGTAATTTATTTAATGTGATTAGGCCCAGGGCTGGGTGTTCCATCATGCTGGTTTGAAGCACAGGTAGCTATTTCAACCAATCGGATTGCTTTGTGATCCTTCGTCGGAAACTACCTGTTAATGTATAAATGACAATATCGACGTTGCAGCCGTGGCTCACCTGGAAAGTAAAGCTGCTCTTTGGGAGGGAGCTGGACAGGGACTTGGAGAGGACCAGTGACTTCAGATAATCACAGATCCCTTTGGAGGGGTCGCCGAGGATGGGACAGATGACGTAGTCTTCGTCGTCGTCCTCGCTGACAGAAACGCTCCGCGGCGTAGACACCACGGCGGTTCTGCGAGGAGCAGGGCGGGCCCGCTTGGTGCTGAGCTCCTCCATGTCGAACATCATCTCATGATCCATGTTGGCGGGGGGTTCTTGTGTCACTGCAGGAAGAGGAAGAATTGTGTGTCAGAATTATACTTTTCGACCTTCACTTTTACCGTATATAAACAATACGATATTTTGCATGAAATAACTTAAGAGTCAATGGGCTGTATTTTGCGTGTCTTAAGTACCAGGTCTTATTCCCTAACTTGAGTAAACTAAAGACCTGGAGGCGTGATCAATGCCATTTGGCTATTCTGAGTGGCCAAAGAGCATTGATCACGCCTCCAGGTCTTTAGTTTACTCAAGTTAGGGAATAAGACCTGGTACTTAAGACACGCAAAATACAGCCCATATGTCTTCGCTTAGACAAAACAGCTATCATTTTAGTACAGCTTGTCAACTACTGTAGTACAGCTTGTCCTAGTGATACGTCTGATCCCTGTGTTTGTTGACCGTGCTACCTTACCGGCGATCTGTGTACTCCTAATGTCATTAAAGCACAACCGTCAACAGACTCACCACCGCCGGCCCTTTATATAAGTGTCTCCGACTCCTCTTGCAAAGGCATAAATTACTGACTGAACCAGACTGAATCCATGACACATTCTGTACCAATCAGGATGTCTAGGCAAACGAAGCCGGAGTGTATTTCTAACATGTGAAGTATATTAATTAACACATGAGGTGGGGGATTGACTGTTGAGGGTATGCGCATGCATAAAGTCAGTGGTAAATCGAGCGGCAAAGTGAGTGACAATGTGAGTTTAATGTTGTTTAATGCAATCACATAAGACTTTTCTGTTTGGATGTATGGGCTGTCATGGCCGGAAAGTAGTTTTTTGCCACTCAGTAGGCGTTCTTACGTAACTTCCAGGTATGAGGATGATGACATGCGCATAACCTCTATGCGGCTTAAGTGGTGAACATGTCGGAAAAACATGTGTGTACTTGTACATGGCATGGTCATGGGTCTCACTCTAAGGCAGCTTTGTCAGAAGTAAGAACAATTTGTTGGAGGGGCTCCAAGAAAAAAAAACAGTGATTGATCATAACAATTAAACCAGGGCAGTATGGAGTGACACCTTCCAACATGTGGCACTAAGATTACACACATTGCACTCAACAATGGAAATAAGCTCTTGCTTATTTGCGTTTTAATATTTTTGATAGATTATACAAATATTATGTTCATGTATATTTATTTCTGTCAATAAAGACGTCGATCAAATCAATCAATCAATCAATCATATCCATCATGAGAGCTAGGATTTACCAAACAGTATAAAAAAATAAGTGGCTCTTAACCTTAGTCTAGTCTAGTACAGACCTTCAAAGGTCCACTTGGTTCCTATTCCTAAGTATCATTCACATAGCTGGGCATCCCCTGGAACCCCATCAAGGACCCCTGGGGGTCCCTGGACATCACATTGACCTCTTTTCCACCAGTTGGTTCCCAATGGGAACCGATTCAGTTATTTTTGGTTCTTAGTCCATGAGCCAGAGCCCCCAAATTGGAATGTTAATGAATTGAGCGTGCAAAACTATTCCTATATTAAATTGATTATAGGATCAATATCAGTAAATATATGATAACCCCTCAACAGTAGTAGCTTTTTCATATTTTCTATTTTTTTTGTGTGCATATTTTCCTAAATAAAGCCTCATTTGCATTATTTACAAATTAAAAATGTGTAATAATCATTGTCTTCGTGTAAGTAATTGCAACTTGGGAAGTTTCATGGTGATAGCAATCTAATATAGGTATGGTTTTGCCTACTCAATTCATAATTAATGTTCCAATTTTGGAGTTCTGGCTCATGGACTGAGAACCAAAAAGAACTGTGGTTCAGTTATTTTTGGAAAAGGGGTCATTGAGATGAGAACCATGTCATGCTTCTAGATATGAACGTGACAGACATGTGTCTGGCCTGGCTGCAGCTAAGGTGCAATAAGCCAAGGGAGGGGGTTGCCAGGAGACGAGGAGAGCCATACTGTAAGTAAATAAACATCAGTTTCAAGTTCATGAGGGTGTGGTTGGCACTAATATGCCAGAAGCATGGGCGGGTCTTAGAGGAATCATATCACCCAATAATACAAATATTTGTGTTCAAATCTCTGAAATTATTTGGTGGTCATATTATTAATAGGCAAATCGATTAGTGAACGCACGGTAAAAATGTCGAGTGATTAGTATTAAATTGTATATCTAAATGAACCATGAACAAACGTATATCTAAATAAAGTGTTATTATAATTGTGAAATGGAAATGTGCATGATGCACGTTCAAAGTTCAAACATATTTCAGAACATAAAGACTACCGCCGCCCCTGCATGATGAGTAAGTTCCAACTGCACAAGTAAGGCATGTCACTTACCGCTACCGGTATGTTATCCAATATGCAATAAACAAATAAAAGAACATCCAGTTCCACTCACCTTAACGTGACAGCTGTTGATTATTTTATTTATTTTCCGTTTTGCCTTTAGATGACGGAAGTATATAGTTTATGAGCTGCACTGTCTGCAGTACAACGTTTCCAAGCAAGTCCGAGGCACCCCGGTCCCCGTGGGTTCGATCCTCCCAGCAGAGCACAGAGGTTCAAGACAAGGCAGTCTGCAGTGCCAAGTGCCAACAAGCCACTGCACAAGCACACAACACGCCACGCACGCGTACGCACGGCACCATGAACGTATGATCACCCCGCACGTACCGTCTTCATTATACTCTAAGCTTCAGCCCCCCCGCAGTGTTTGGTTTTTTTGCAAATGTATAAAGCTAGAAAATATAAAACTTCCGGTGGACGTTGTATTCAAAATAAGAGTAAACCTACCCTCTAGTAAACTGAATCCATGTGACCATGTATTAGTCTAGAGAATGGAAAGGGGGGTCCACGTGCATATAGGGTGGATTTTTTTAAGCTGTTTTTTCCCTCGAGTTGATGGAAAGCCTGGTTGATTGATTGATTGAAATATTGATTAACAGTTTGCATAATTACAGTACATTTCAAGCACAAACTCAATACAAAGACTGTTAACTGTGAGTGGACGACCAAATTAAGCATTACACTTGTTTACAAGAGGGTCCACCATGTTCAATTCATCAAAACATTTAGAGACGTACAAATAGACACTTCTATATAGTCAAAGAACAGAACAGGAATTCATCATAAAGGAGGTAAAAAGGGAAAAGAAACATTTACAGTGAGGGGAAAGGGGGGGGATTCAGATTTGACGGGGGCCAGTTTCGAATTGCAGCCGCCCTTTGAGAGCGGTTTTGAAGGAGTCAAGGGATTTTCATGTCTTAATGACTTTTGTCATAGGGCGTTTCACATTTTGGTGGCATAGGAGCGAAAATAATTTACTCCCTTGTTTGTGCCGAATCTGGATTGTACATGGTTCGTTGGTGGGCAAGGTTAGGGTATATTTTAAGATTCTGCCAGATACCAAGAAAAAAAATGCCCCAATGGGTTCATTTGTAACCCTTTCTTACCCTAAATTTGCAAATGAAGAGACAAGAGAAAACAGCATAATTATTGACATAACAACCTACAAACAGGGACAAATTGTTTCCATAGACCCAAGGAAAAAAAAAAAAAAAAAGGTTATTATGAAGATTCAAGCAGTGGGAGGTCAAAAACACCCCAAAAATTTGCTGAAAACGTTCAGACTATACTTCTGTTTACTAAATTCTTAGGTGGATTTTGACGTTGCAACAGTTATTTTCTTAATCCTTGAAGGGTGTATTTTAAGATTCTGCCAGGTGCCAAGCTGAAATAATGTCCCATGTGGTTCATTTTTAAATCTTTCTTACACAATCCTACCTAAATCCAAAAATGGAAAAGCATAGTTCTATTGATATAAATTATAAACAATTAACAGATGTTTCCATACAATTAGGACCCAAGGAATAGGCTTATACTTTACATAGAAATGGTTACTATTAAGATTCAAGCACATCTTGACTCTATTACAGGACAAAAACACCAAAATAATTGCTGAAAACATTCAGATCACATCTGTGATGTGTATACTGCAAGGCAAGCTGAAATAATGTCCCATTGGGTTCCTTTTTAACCATTTCTTACACTAGGCTCTGGAACAGTGGGGGCTACTTGTAACAGAGTATTTCTATATTGCAATATTGATTACTATTTAAATAAATAAAAAAGCTTATACTTTTCCCACCACAGATTAAAAAAACAAAACAAAAAAACAATAGGATATCCGAGTATAGGCCTACTTCTACCAGTACACTATATGAGAGCACACAGAGACCAACAACACGGATCTGTTCTCACCAAGTATTATGCTTTAATACCATGATTTAGCATATTAACACTGAGGTACAACAGACTGGTCTAACACAGGTCAAGTAAGGCTTACATCACAGCAGTAAGTAAACACCCTCGCTCTCAAGCCACGGACACATTTACAGGTTTTAAATGAAATGTTTTGCATTTTAACCACATGAACCCATACATAGCGTCCGTCATTCTGGGCCTAACGTTCGGTGAAAATAGGATATCAGCAGATCTATTACAGTAAGCTCTTGCGTCACAAGATCGGCTATTTTTCGCACAGATGTAAGTGTAGAGGCTGGGGAAAAAGGACTTCATTAGGCCTATTCATACTCCAGTTTTAGGTGATGAGGGTCACCGTCACCGAAAACTGGAGTATGAATTGGCCGGACGGTATAGGCCCTACGCTTGACCGGGTTTAAGTAGTTAAAATGCCAAAAGTCAGCGAGGGGAAGGATAGCGACAGGCTGAGTTTATGTACAGGTATATAAAAACAGGCGTTCAGGGTTACACAATACAATGCACACACACACACACACACACACACACACACACACACACACACACACACACACACACACACACACACAAGTCCATTCAAGGCAGCCACAGAGAGACAGTATATAAAACCAACACCAGAGCCATTCTCATCCACACCTGCAGCTCTGGTTCAAATAGAACAATGTCGCCATCTACTGGTTAAGTCACATAATGTCCGTCTGGAGAACATAAATAACAGAACAAAGACATCATTTCACATTAAAAAGTTTGAACAATTTAGCTATCTATGTCAATCATACAACAAATGCATTACTGTACACGGACTAAACTAGTAACTAGTAACCAGAATACTGGATATCTATCTATTTTATTCATCTGACTAACTATCTAAAGCCATTCATTGGAATCATATTTAAAAAAAAGAATAAATAAATTGTGACCCCACCGCAGGCTTCCAATGGCTTTGAAAGAGGACAATTGTCTGGTCCAGTTTAATAACATACTGTAGCATTGATGAGATATGGTCGTTATCATAAGGAAGTTATCTAAATCAGTAGTTCAAAGTAAGGTCGAGGGACCCTCATGGTTCCTTGAGAGGGTTCCAAATGCACCCTTACGGGCCTGTAACTCTGAGAGTACACAAATTTAAATTTGGAACATTTGGTTCCATTTGTATACTCTCAGAGTTATGGGGGGCTTTGAAATGAAAAGGTTTGAGAACCACTGGTCTAAATGTCACAACAGCAATGCCCACCGGTAAAGGTATAGGTCCTATGAGGACATGAACCTCAAGAGACGAACCGCCGTGTTGTTGAAGGCTTGGATATAGTAGTATAGTTTTCCTATAGTAGGTATACATCACCCACGACTTCTGTTTCTATCAAAGCTGAACTAATGCACAAATGTTAGGAGTCGGATGCCATGCAATGAGGTACAGTAAGAAGAGATAAATGGCTACACTGATGGATGTTTGTCCCCTACGAACGGGCCTTTTCCCTCGGCAGCCATACTGACAAATACTAGTCTAATGGTAGTTCCTTCACTGTGTTACACTGGTAAAAATGCAAGTGAAGCAGTCTTTCCAGAAGGGATGCACCGATATGGAAATTATTGGCCGATGCTGAAGTAATAATTTAGCCGACGTCGATATTTGTTTATTTCGTTTTTGCCGTTAATTCCCCCTTTGGTGCCAGGAAGAATATATATTAGTTATAAGAAATAACTGTTCAGAATCTACAGGTTGGTAGGTTGCAGATGACCAACACACCAACATAGCAGATATTGACAAATAATGTCAAATATGGGCCGATACGATATGTATATATATCGGTGTATCCCTACTGTCCATTGAGCCAAACAGCAGCACCCTGACTCTGTTTGACCGGAACACAAGCTTTAATTAGTATCGTCGGAAACCTGTGAGGTAACCAACACACAACTGTGTCAACATGCTTGCCATGAGAAAGGCCTATTACAGCTATTATAACATCAGTTATTATCATAGCCCTTATTTCTAGACCCCAGCAGAATACTCATTATTTGTGGCATACATTAAAAGGTCTGTGATAATTTAAAGTCACCCCTCAAAAAAAAAAAATACTTACATACATATGTACATTTCTTTTGGCAAAATGTTATGCCAGCCAAAGCAATACTTGGATCGTTGTGAAAGTCCAACATCGTTGTGTTGAAATGTCTGACTATAAGACCCATTTTTAGGAAGAAGCCTTCCTTAGGTGCCCCCGCTAGTCCTCGCCCTCCCCACTCACATGAAAGCATCACACTGATTCACACATAATATACTGACAACGCAGTGAGCATGTCAGTGCCATCGGGCAGAAACCTTGTCATCTCCCCGTTTCATGTATTGCCCTATTTTATACTTATATGGAATTTAGGTACAGGCTGAAGTGCCCAGAGAGGTTCCAACACAAACATGATATTCAACCATCAGGTATGCGGCCAGGTTCAAGCCTGGCTCAGGGAGGAGGACGCCCCTGCCATGCATAGTCCAGGGTCACTCCCTGCCCTGGTGAGAAAGGGGCGAATCACCAGGCCAGGATGGCTCCCAGCTGAACACCCTACAGTGTCTTGCAAAAGTAGTGAAACTAGGCGATCTACACATAAGGTCACAACGCGCCGGCTATTTTGAAAAAACGTTTGAACATTTCTCAATACTCTCGCCATTTTTATTTCATTTGTCCAAAACAGCAATCATTTAGATTTAAAGTGATTACCGGTAAGTCCAATGAAAAGTAAAAATAACTACACTGGATCCATTGGAACCTGAAAAGAGTTTTGGTCATATACATTACAAGGTTTTTGCCCCACAGCGGTCGATACGCTCACATCGGCACTATCACCGGAGGAGAAGCAATCACAAATGTCTGGTGATGAGTTCACTTATAGGTAGAGTCGAGTTACAATGAGTTGAGATGTGAGTTGAAGTAAGCACAGACACCAGGACGGCCATAATTGGTGCTAGCTCATAATCACTGAGTGTAAAGGAGTCTCTGTCTTCTCCTTCCCATTGCGATCTTACTCTCTCCTCTCTAGCCAAATTCCAATACCCATATTTGTGTCTCCTCGCCGCCTCCTCAACATGGCAGCGTTACAGTGAAATTGGTGACCTGATGAAATTGGTGACCTGATGAAATTTGTGACCGTCTTGTGGAGGTCATTCACATAAGGTTAAAATCAGAACGTAATTCTGTACATGTTTGAGCGTGTCACCAATTTCACCGTAACACCACCATACTGGAGGACAGAGGTGGCGAGGAGACAACATTTGGAATTTGAATTTGGCCTCTGACGTTGAGCCCTGTCCCTTTTCTCCACCTCTTCCTTCATCAGAGTCACATGGCACAGATGGTAAGCCCATGGCACGACCTCAGTCAGACCAGGGCGTGCACGTCGGCAGCGTGAGGAGGACGTGTGTTCTTAGTGTGCACGTGTGGGTTATGGTTGTGCACGTGTTTCGCCCCGACCTCGTTGCCGTCGCCGGAATCTACGTGCTGCTGATCGTGCGTGTGTTTGAGCTTGCTGTGCACGTGGGGGTATTCATCTTTGACCTCGGCGCGCGCGCGCTCCTCCTCGCGCACATGCGTCAGGTCATTGTCGACGAGCATCACATCGTTGGCGTAAACCAGGTCGTCGTGAGCGCTCTCATGCTGGGTGTGAGAGCCCTCCTCCGGCGCGTCGCTGCGCGTCGCCTCCTGCGAAATGCGGAATGCATGCTCATTCCCTTGAATGCGCACGCTCGGCTCTTCTGCGCGAGCGTTGGCGGGTTCCTCTCCGGTGCTGCGTGTTTCAGCCACTTCCTGGATCCACCCACGGAACCTGCTGACTCGCGTGTAGAGTGCCGGGGAGGTGGGGTCGCCGCAGCCATAACCGCCGGCGACCACCCCGGTGAGGACCCAGCGCCCGCCCTCACCCTGGCACACCAGCCCGCCTCCGGAGTTGCCCTGACAGCCGTCGCCGTGGAGACGGCTGGTGTCCGGAGGGCTGCCGGCGCACAGTGTCCCATGACTGGAGTAGCTGTCGCCGTAGCGCTTCTTGCATTGCCATGATGACATGAGAGGGACCCAGGTGGCGAGCGTGGAATCTAAGAGGAAGAGATTGGAAAGGTGGGATATGAGATCAAGCTTTAAGGATCCACTGTGGTAAATTGTGTGTAAAATACATGATCAAGTCTAATAATAATAATTGTGACGCTTCATTTGGATCTCCAGGCTAAGACGTCAGTCATCTATGAAGTACATCTACTGTATGTAGTATGCCTCCAAATTCGTCAAGGTTTCAGCCCGATCGAATCAAGGTTTCAGCCTGATCATCTCCCATGTTAACTATAATTGAAGTATAAAAGAAATATGGAAAGTAATGCATGGAGGTACATACGTACATCGTAGGTACTTCTTTGTCCTAGTCGAAATCTGGCTCTGATTGTTCCAGCAGTTTATAGTTTAATAGTATAGTGGAAATAGAGAGAAGGAGAAAAGCTGCTGAACCACAGAGAACACGATGTTCAAGAATAAAATACAGTACCTGGACCTTCCCAGCCCGTGGTAACCGTGGCGACGCAAGAAGACGGGGCCTTCCCGCCCGCCGTGTCTGGCGTGGGGAGGCAGGCCGCGTTGGTGCTGGGGTCAAAGGTCAGACAGTGACCCTTGGTGCTGCTGGGCAGCTTCACCAGGGCCAGGTCGTGACCCCCGCTCTGGCCCTTGAACTTCCTGTGGACCACCACCTGCTCCGGGGTGACGCTTCTCCCCGACGCCCCGACGTGCACCACGTACCTGGAGGCATCACTGCCGAACCTGAGGAGACAGGTTGAGCACAGTATTGATTTTGACTGCAAATTTTGATTTCGTTTTAGTCATAGTTGTTTTGCATTCCTGAGGCAATAATAATAGTTTGCATGTTCTCCCCGTGTCACCTAGGGTAGGTAGGTACCCTAAACATGCAGTAATCCTCGTCTCTAAACTGCCTTCCCCTGGTCAGCCGAGGTGCCTGATGGAGGGGAAAGGAACTGTTTGGAATAACGTGTTCCTTCCACGCGCTACCAGGGAAACTCCCCCCTGTCAGGTGAAAAGAAGCAGCTTGGACTCCTCATGTAGTGAAGGCAGTACTGAGGTCAGTCCATTGCTCTCCCCAGGTTGGCGGAGGGAGTGTAGCGCCCAGGATTACATTAGATAATTGACACTGGGTGAAAGAATGGGGGTACAAAATCATGGGATAAAAATCTAGGAAAAAGGGAAGGGTGAGGGGCACCCTGTGACATGCCCCATGTCACAGGACAAAGTCCATAGAATTGGCTGCCACATGACGTCATGTCTGAAAGCCAGATGTTGGAGAGGGGCCCCTTAAAAATTATTTAGATTTCCCTGGATGATGTATTGTCTCCGAGGCGAGAGGGGAATCTAAGCACAGACAGCAAGTACCTGTTGAAGCAGTCAGCTGAGGTGAGGACCCAGCAGGGGCTGATGAGGGTCCCACTGCACAGAGGACCTCCATCTTCTGCCTGGGACTGAAGCCACACCGACACCTGCCACGGCCACCAGCTCCTGCAAGGGACAACACCACGTCTTAACCAGAGATGTACTCATACCATTTTTTCATTCCTGATACATTCCAAGAACTTGCGTATCGGTCGATACAGAGTATCGATCTGATACCTCATACCAGTGTGTAATAAAAAAATAATAACAAAAAACAAACAATCACACTCGTGTGAAGTGAGAGGCGCTCTTATACATCATCACATTCCGGCCAATCACTTTTGGCGTCCTCACTTTTCTGACCTCACTTTTTATCTTCTCTTTTGAAGTCCTCAGCCAATCAAATCATCGCTATGGGGTACACACGCACACACAAAGCTGGGCATGGGAGGGGCTAGCGCCCCTCAAAACAATTAGGACTGTGGTTCTCAAAGTGGGTTCCAGGGATCCTCATGGTTTCTTGATGGGGTTCCAAATGGACCCTTATTGTCTGATTGTCTGTAACTCTGAGTGTACAAATAGAACCAAATGGACCCGTTATGGGGGTCCTTGAAATGAAAAGGTTTGAGAAACATTGATCTAGGAATCAATTAAAATAATCCATTAATAAATGCTAAAGTGCAGCTACAAGTTAGTAAAATACAAAATAAAAACGTCTGCATTTCCGAGGCTGGTAAAATACTAATGTAAATAGTGCAGTAAGAGTATAATATAATCGTGCAACCACTGCAACATCAACTGAACCAATCAAAATATTACTGTAAATAAAATATATAATAATATATATATCAAAACGTTTAGAACAATTTATGTACCTATACATTGATATAAAAAAATAACACTAAGTCAGTCATGTAACATAATTTGATCCAATTTAATTAAATAGGATTAAACCTTAGATTTAGGCCAATTTACTTACTGACTTACTCCTGACTATGTCACAAAACCATTAGGCCAAACAAATTGCCTATTTTGACCAAAATACAGTGGTAGGTTGAGAACCACTGCCTTATATACAACACAGGGTACAAGTGTGACCTCTAGTGGCTGAATGTTCCTTTAAATGTTTAACATTTAAGTGTCAAAATGGACCAGGCCATTTGGACAGTTTATGTTTATTTAAATTATTTTATTTTATTTGGGTAGGGCCCAGGTGTTCCTGATATTAATTTGGGGTTCTTTGACATGAAAAGGTTTGAGAACCACTCACCTAAGCATGTCGTCACCTCCTTGGCTCTCCTTCTTGCTCCCTCCTTCCTCTGTGATCTTCCTCAGGCCGCAGGTCAGCTGGTGCGCCATGGCCGGCTCCAGTGGCCTGGTCTTCTCTGGGGTGACGTCGCACCTGACGCCGGCGTCCTGCCGGCGCCTGCAGCCCTGGAGACTCTGTCCCAGAGAGGGACACTCCCCGAGGAACTCCTCCTTGCCCGTGCAGCGCACCTGGTCCAGGTGGATGGGACCCTTGCCCTGGCCGAACCCCCCCGCTGCCACGGCCCCACCGCTGCAGCATTAGTAGTAGTGGATGAAGAGTTAGAGAAGGACGTTCTCTCTCTCTCACACGCGCATGCTCTCAGAGTAAAACAGCACGCGGGCACACAAACACACTCACACACTGTGACACACACACACACACACACACACACACACACACACACACACTGACCTGTGGCCCAGCTGTCGACACACCACGGCAGCGTTGAGGTTGTTCCAGCCAGAGTCACAGATGCTGCCCCAGTCTCCATGCAGGTAGACCTCCACACGGCCCTCCTTCCTGGTGCTGCCTCCGGCCAGACGCACCAGAGGACCTGGACAACACATCACAACACATCGGCATGGGACCGTTCACTCAACTCACCATAGCATTCCCATCGCAATACTACATGTAGGTTCACTTCAGATTTTTCGCAATTTCTTTTAAACACACAAAAAAAAAAAAAAAAAAAACATCTCTATTTTAGTACACTAAACCTACAGTTGATGTAGCACTTTGACCGTGATGGCACTGAAATGCCCGATTTATACTCGGCTGCAATGTGTGCCGAAAATAGCAGATCTACAAGCTCACAACGTCTCGTGTCGCACTGGGACACATGAGCTTATATATCGGCTATTTTCAGAGAGTGACACCTGCACACAATCGAGCATAAAATGACTTCATAAAATTACTTGGCATTTAGTTCTACTGGACCTCTTCTCCACTAGTCCCTCCATGATATTTTAGTCTATAGTTTTTATTTGTCGACGAAATTGTCAGTATATTTAGTCATAGTTTTAGTCCTCAGGCTTAGTTTTCATTTCGTTTTCGAAAGACAAAAAAAGGTAGTCGACGGAACATTTGTGTGTGTGTGTGTGTGTGTGTGTGTGTGTGTGTGCGTGTGTGTGTGTGTGCGTCTGTCCGGCGGGTTGAAATGCCACGTGTTGACAGCAGAGGAGAATAAAAGAATAAAGAGGTGTTTACAGTGTCTGTATCCCAGAGGTGTGTGCGGACAGTGACACACACTCTATTAGAATTAGAATGGAGAGCAGACCGCAGAGGACATTCACACCTTTCACTGGACATTTAGCTGTGTGACAGCAAACATATACGCGCCGCACACACACACACACACACACACACACACACACACACACACACACACACACACACACACACACACCAGATTTAAACCATTAGTTTCCGCCCTTGTGGCATTGTTGTCCTCCTCACAAAGGATGCATACACAGACAGACAAACATGAATATGGGCAAGGCAAAAACAATGAGTTGGAACACTATAAAAATTAAGCTGAAAAACTGTTTCTTAACTGGCTAGACACTCTACATAGCAATCATTAATATCATATCATTAATATCGGAATGTTTGTTTTAACCCAAAAATATCACTTTTAACTCCTATTTTATGTTTTATCATACATTGGTGTCATGCAAATAGCCAGTCTACAAGCTCTAAACGTGTCACTAACAGCTTGTAGTACGTTGGCTATTTTTTGTGTTTTTGTAAATCAATTGAATTGTTATTCAATAATAATACTAAAACCATTATTCATTCAATAATAATAATAAAATAATTAATTTTTGAGTGTAAAATGAAAATAAATGGTAAATGGTGCATTAATATAGCGCCTTTATCCAAGGCGCTTTACATAGATTGTGCATTACATTCACCCATTCATAAACAGATGGCAGAGGAAACCATGCAAGGCACAAGCCTGCACATCCGAAATAGGGGTTCAGAGACTTGCTCAAGGACACTTCAACACTAACTCTGGGGGAGCCCGGGTTCGAACTGGGAACCCCACGGTTCTTAGGTCTGAGAGGCCTCAAAGGTCTCAAATGCCGAATAATGAACCTGACATGAAACGGGTTGAAAACCACTGGATTAGTTTGATTAACCATCACACCCCCTTTCCCTCTCTTACCCGTGGAAGGTGCGATGACCGGCACCTCGTTGGTCTCGGGGCCGGCTCCTCCCCTGCAGCGCACGCCCACGTCCTCGGCGTGGGAGCAGTCTGTCCGGCCCCAGATGCCGTGGTGACAGTCCAGCAGGGAGGTCTCGGACCCCTCGCACTGGACGTCGTCCATCAGGATCAGGCCCACACCCTCGCCGAACGTACAGTCTGCCACCACCTCGGCGTGGCCCCTGCAAGATGTGAGTGAGTGAATACTTTTATTTTTGTATTATTTTAAGATGTTTTTGGGGCTTTTTCTGGCTTTATTTGATAGTGTGCTGTACAGTAAGTTGACAGGAGATGGGGAGTGACACGCAGCAAAGGTCATCTCGATCAGGAATCACCTGACGCGCTGTCAGGCTGGATTAGCAGCCTAGGTGTCCGGACGTCTACGCCAGCCGTCCGGGTCGATTGATTGAATACTTAAGCATACTTAATCGATACTTCCATTGTGGTCCTATAATATAATAATATTGTGAGATAAGATGAGATGAGATTAAATTTATTGTCAATGTACAGTACAAGTACAGCACAGCACAGCGAAAAGTATTTTCGCATCTCACCAATGGTGCAAACATTTCAGTAAGGAGGATACATTATTTACAGTAGTACAGTAGTAGCAGTAGCAGTAGTCATTTAAATAAATAAATAAATGATATGAGAGCAGAAGAAAAACATGATCTGTCCATATTGCAAGTAGCCCTTATTGCACATGGCCCAGTGCACAGTGTGCTAAACTAAGGTCCAGAGACCATGTTCCACAAGTCCAGTGGCCATATGACACAAGTCCACATAGTGTTTGTAGACTAGGATGAGTCCAGAGTCTCGGATACGACAGGGATGGTGGATGGGTTGGGGGGAGGGAAAGGAGTGGATGAGGAGTTTAGGTAGATGACAGTGGAGGGGAAGAAGCTGTTCCTAAGTCTGCTGGACTTGGAACAAAGGCTCCTAAAACGTCTCCCAGAGGGGAGGAGGGCAAACAGACTGTGGTTGGGGTGAGAGGGGTCCTTTATGATTTTGTGGGCCTTCCTCAGGCACCGACTGTCATACGTAGATGGCCTTAATGACAGGCAGAGATATTCCGGTGATGCGTTGGGCAGTTTTCACCACCCTTTGCAGTGCCTTCCGGTCAGAGGCTGTGCAGTTTCCGTACCAGACCGTGGTGCAGTATGTGAGGATGCTCTCGATGGCGCAGCGGTAGAAATTCCCTAGGATCTGAGGAGATTCCTCAGTCTCCTCAGAAAGAAGAGACGCTGTTGGGCCTTCTTGACCAGAGACCCGGTGTTGAGGGTCCAGGAGAGGTCCTCAGAGATGTGGACCACCAGGAATTTGAAGCTGGGGACCCGTTCGACCTCCGCTCCGTTGATATGAATGGGAGCGTGAGTGACAGCCCTAGTCCTCCTGAAGTCCACTATGAGCTCCTTGGTCTTCTTGGTGTTCAACGCCAGGTTGTTGTCGGCACACCACGACGCCAGATGCAGGATCTCCTCCCTGTAGGCCGTCTCATCGTTGTCTTTGATGAGACCCACCACCGTTGTGTCATCTGCAAATTTGATGATGGTGTTGGTGCCGTGCATAGGGGTGCAGTCGTGGGTGAAGAGGGAGTAGAGAAGGGGGCTCAGCACACAGCCTTGTGGGACACCAGTGCTCAGGGTTAGGGTGGAGGAGGTGAGGTTGCCTATCCTAACAGACTGAGGCCTGTCAGTGAGGAAGTCGAGGATCCAGTTGCAGATGGAGCGAGTGATGTCCAGGTCCTTGGTTGCCACAAGGTCACCAAGCTTAGTGATGAGTTTGGATGGGATGATGGTGTTGAATGCTGAACTGAGGTCGATGAACAGCATCCGAATGTGAGTGTTGCTCTTGTCCAGGTGAGTGAGGGCACAGTGTAGGGCGGAGGAGATGGCGTCATCAGTGCCCCTGTTCTCTCGATAGGCAAATTGATGACTGTCACACTTCATGATTGTAGAAGTGAGTGCGACAGGTCGAAAGTCGTTAAAACACTTCGCAGAGGAGTGTTTCGGCACAGGCACGATGGAGGTGGACTTAAAGCATGCAGTAGCTTGGGTTAGGGACAGGTTGAAAATGTCCGTGAGCACCTCCGTCAGCTGCTCAGCACAGCTCATAAGCACCCGACCCGGGATGCCGTCAGGCCCAGCTGCCGTGGGTTGGTCCTGCTCAGTGCGGCGTGTACATCCGTGGTGGAGAGAGTGAGGGGCTGTAGATCAGCAGGTAGGACAACCCTGGTGGGCGTCTCCCGGTTGTCTCTGTCGAAGCGGGCATAGAAGTGGTTGAGGTCGTTGGGGAGAGAAGGGTCGGTTGCAGGGGGGGCGTTGGAGGGTTTGTAGTCCGTTATGGCCTGGATGCCCTGCCACATGCGTCGGGGGTCGTTGGTGTTAAAATGATCCTCAACCTTGCGTTTGTGGCTCTGCTTGGCCTGCTTTATGGCCTTGTTCAGGTCAGCCCTGGCTGAGCAGTAGGCCTGCTTGTCACCTGATCTGAAGGCGGTGTCACGTGCCTTCAGCTGCAACCGGACCTCGCTGTTCATCAACGGCTTTTGGTTGGGAAAGATAATTATCCGTTTGGTGGTGGTGACACTGTCGATGTTGGAGCTGATGTGAGCCAGGACAGAGGATGTGTAGGAGTGAATGTCTATGTGGGAGTCTATGGTGGCCTGGGTGGCAAACAGGCTCCAGTCTGTGGGTTGTAACAGACGCTGTAGCTCCAAGTCTGCCCCATCAGGCCATATTTTCACAGATCTGGTCAAAGGCTTAATCCGTTTGATAAGTGGCGTGTATTTGGGGAGGAGGAACAAGGATGCTCTGTATGCTCTGTTGATGAATTGAATCCATATAGGAATGGACCACAATGGGAACAAGGACCCAGGACTTTAGGGCTGTATTTTGCGTGTCTTAAGTACCAGGTCTTATTCCCTAACTTGAGTAAACTAAAGACCTGGAGGTGTGGTCAATGCTCTTTGGCCACTCAGAATAGCCAAATGGCATTGATCACGCCTCCAGGTCTTTAGTTTACTCAAGTTAGGGAATAAGACCTGGTACTTAAGACACGCAAAATACAGCCCATTGTGTTATTCTTTTTTGTGTTTTCTGTTCTGTGGATTACAGTTTTGACTAATAAAGCATACAATGAATGAATGAATCAATCAATCAATCAATCAATCAATCAATCAATCAATCAATCAATCAACTAATTTGGTTGCTGTTGGGTCACAGGTGGTAACCATGCATGTCCCGTGTTGTGACTGTGAGCTTGTAGATTTTTCACTACTTTGAAGAAGGGCATTCATTTAAAAAACATTATATAAAAGAGTTAGAGAAATATGGAGACGTTTTCTGCCTGACAGCAAAGATGTATAGTTGGTGTAATCCACTGGTTATCAACAGGGACCAACGACCAACAGTCCAAATGGAGGCTTAAGGGTCGGTACAAATGGTACAAATGGGAGAGTTAGGGGTGCAACTAGGGTACCCTCTCAGAGTTAAAGTAACACTGAGGTTTTTACGGTGTAGATTGGGGTACCAGACTTAATTTCTTAGATTTAAAGATTAAAACGTTTTATCAAAAGGGCCTAATGCATATGAAACGGGGGTCCTTAAAACGAACAACCACTGGAACCACAGTCTACACTGTAAAATCCTCGACATTGTGAAACAGGTATGTAATCTACTTTCCTACATTGTTATCCTACACATGCCGACAGTGTCTGGTCTCTGGAACGCAAAGATGGTCACGACAACCAGAGCCCAACTGGTGCCAGATCTTTGGGTCCGATGCCAATACTCATTTTGGAGCGTCCCCTGATTACTGACTTTTTGACAGATAAGACTCCAATTTAGGATAGTTCTTAAATAAATTATTAGTCAACAGTCAATAGTTATAGGCAATTGTCAAATATCACATCTGTCGAATAGTGACATATACATTCATGCAGGGAGCAGTCTTTTCAGGTTGGTGGGGCATGCATTCTAATGTTGATTTCACAGTGAATGCTGGCTGTTGAAAGCTGTTGAGAGTTTACAAGAGATGTGCATGGGGAAAAGCATGAACAAATGACTAATCATCAAACAAAGTTTCAACTAAGATCAAACTGACTGTGCAGTATGAGGCAACAGTCCCAGAACATTATAGTATATCGGGTGGAACATTTTGTATTTTCACATGCACACACAGCACTCATGTCAGAGCACGCAGGGAGTGTGTGTGTGTGTGTTAGGGCTGCACGATATGGACAAAAATTCATATCACGATATATATGGCAGATATCTCGATATCGATACGATGACGATATATCGTGCAGCCCTAGCTGACACCGTCGTCGGGAGAGACTCCAGACCTGAATCGCCAGAACATATTTTCTTAATGGGCGTGGCTAGTGATGCAGGGCTGGAGCCAGGCTACAACAGGACAGAGGGACAAACGAGTGATGGTTTATTTTCCGAGGGGCACAGGCTAAAATATAGGGATGGCTTTAGAAGTGGACGATATATTGTCGATATAGACAATATATCGATATGTTGACGATATATCTATATCGCGATACCGTTGCCTTTTTGCGATACTGATATTGTGCATGTTCATACCTCGATAACGATATATTGTGCAGCCCTAGTGTGTGTGTGTGTGTGCGTGCGTGCGTGCGTGCGTGCGTGCGTGCGTGCTTGCCTGTAGCCCAGCTGTCTGCAGACCACCTGTGCGTGTTCCTGTGTCCAGTGGTCGTCACACACCGTCCCCCAGTCCCCGTTGTGGAGCACCTCCACACGGCCCTCCCACGGACTGTCCCCTCCCACCAGCCTGACCACGCCATCTTATTTAAAGAAAAACACACACACACACACACACATTCGCCAGGATTAAAGGTCTGGTGACATAATACGAAAAAATTGTTTTCTGACCTCAATTGCATCCAAAAAACCTGAACTTTGAACATTCAGTGGATTTTCTGTGGTCTGCGGTTTTCTGAATAATTAGGCTCAAACAAGTTCTCTGATCTGCCTGTGGACGGTGATGTCATGGTCCAAAATACTTAATACTTCCTAAGGATAATATGAGCATCAAAGCAATATTTTAAATACTTTGGCATTATGTCATCAACTAACGACGGGAGCAGTTCCTATTGAGTAAAATATTTTCTATTTATGAAAGATATTAAATATTGAAGGTGTTTTAATTTTTTAAATATTAGTTATAGAGGGAAAGTATAAAGTTTTAAGGCATATTTGTCTTATTAGCCAGGGATCCTTTTGACATGGATGCATTCGTACACTAGTGAGCTTGGGGTTAAAAATAGCAGTGTGTGTGTGTGTGTGTGTGTGTGTGTGTGTGTGTGTGTGTGTGTGTGTGCGTGCGTGCGTGCGTGTACCTGTGTACGGGCTGCAGGACGCCCCGGCGTCTTCCATGTGGTCGCAGTTGTGCTGCTCCCAGTCGCCATGGGGACACTGGTCCAGGGACAGCTCGTTGCCCGTGCACCTCACAGCATCCAGCATGATGGGCCCCGAACCCTGGCCGAAGTGGGCCCACGACCACGCCTTGGCCACGCCCCTGGAACCACACACACACACAGACCCCCGTTATCCCAGGCTCAGGAGGTAGAACGGAAGGTTCGCGGTTCGATCCCGGATGTGTTAGTGTCGAAGTGTTCCTGAGCAGTGAGCAGTGAGCACTGACACTGAACCGCTCCTGAACCACTTCTCCTCCTGATGAGCAGGTTCAAATCTTGCATGGTTTCCTCCGCCATCGGTGTGTGAATGGGTGAATGTACAGTAGTGCACATTGTAAAGAACTTTGGATTATCATTTATTTACCTGGCATTCTCATGAGTGATACCGCTGATATGTACTTATTGCGTGATGTATAGAAGGCAAAGAAAATAGCCGATCTACATGCCCACAATGTGTCGCAGATTGACAATTTTTGAGCAAACAACCTGCGGAAATAGCCATATCTATGAGCGTTGAGAGCTTGTAGATTTTTTTCACAGTGTAGCAGGATAAAAGGAGGGGACTATATTTTTTACTATATTTGAAGAGTGCACAAGAGTAACATTCTTTGCACGCACACACTCACACACACATGCACGCACGCAGAAGTCTTGCCCTACAGAATACATCTTTGTGCTTCTAGTTGTCAAAGCCATTATCACCTCTGTAGTGGTTTGAGAATAGCCACAGGATATCCATTATTCACAAGCTGTTCCCAGCTATCTCCTCGCATACACAAACACAGATGGCGAGGCTGGTCCTTTGGCATTTTGAGGAGATGAGACGCACAGAAACAGAGTTCATTCTGTTCGCAGTTCTAACGTTGAAGAAAATGCTTTCTGTCGGTATCTGAGATACTGTCTGTGGGGACGCCACTCTCTCAGCCAGGAGAGACGATCAACATTATGTTCTAATCTATTTTCTTTTTCAAATTTAGAGTAGACAATTATTTGTAGTCCTTTTATCTCCCAATGTAGTTGTTATAGCAATGAATCATCTCCACATATTTTTATGTTGTCACTGCTGCTTTATCCTACTGGCTCACCTGCCAGTGAGGAGCCCCCACCGGGAGGACGTAGCACCTCCATCCTACTCATCCAATTTTCCATTTTAGTTGCAGATTTAGATTCTAATTACAAACATGAACCAATTAAGTCCTATCTTATACTAGAGGTTCAGGCCATCTAGAGTTCGGACTGCTGTACACCTAAAACGCACCACCAATATGTCTGAGTCGGGAATGTTTCCCTGTACCCGTCAATCTGTGTCCCTTTTGTGCCCATATATATATTGCTTGTAAGTTGTAGATCTGCTATTTTCACTATTTTTGTGCAACACTAAATCGGGGCTTTTGTGGTTAATCATAGCGAGTGTACTGTCTATTCGTTGATATATAAAACACAAAGCAATCGATGGAATAATGACAAAGAAAATATTAGATGAAAAAAAAAGAAAAAGAAAAAAAAGAAAATATTAGATAGTTGCAGCCTAGTCTCACGAGCCAGACTGTTGCCTCCCACAACTTTCAAATGCTTCTGTCATATACAGTCTGGAGCAGGAAACCCCTGAAAATGATCCAGGGGTAAAGCGGATATGCCAAAATATAAAATATAAAATATAAAATATAAAATATAAAATATAAAATATAAAATATAAAATATAAAATATAAAATATAAAATATAAAATATAAAATATAAAATATATTTCCCCTTTAATTAAAAATATATATATATTTCCGTGAAAGGAAATGACGAACGCATGACCTCTTCCTTTCTCGGCTTACGGGAGGTGTAGTTCCAGACTCTCTCTCTCATTCAGAGATTTTGGAATAGTCGTATGGCCACGGGAGACTAGTTGCAGCCCTGCACTGGCTCCCTCCACACGTCCGCCACCCTCTGTGACGGCTCAAAATATCTGCCATCTGGGGCAGGTAGGCTATTTTGAGCCAATCCACCACCACACACACATATGTCTGCTCAGTTGGAGGTGTGAGCCAGCCAATCCCGTCCCTGCATGCATCCATGCTCACCCGAAGCCCAGCTGTCTGCAGACCACCTCTGCATCCCTGTCGTCCCATTGGTCGTCACAGACCGAGCCCCATCTGCCTCGGTGGAACACCTCCACGCGCCCCTCAAAGTCCTCCTCCCCGCCCACCAGTCGCAGTGGGGGGGCGCTGCCTAAGAGAGGAAATGAAACAGACAGTGTTGGTTGAAACAGCCGTGCTTTAAACACCTAATCAAAACATAGAAATCAGCTCTCCCAGCTTTGTGGTCGTAGTGGCTTCATCTGTCATTAAAAAATTAAGATTTTTAGCGAATATCTTAGTTTTAAGGGTAACTGTTGTAAAATTGCAATATTACACTCGAGGGTGGAAACTTTGTATGTCCAAAACGGTTCCTTTTTATTATTGTAACAAAAACAAAAAAACATTTATGGTGAAAAAAGCTGAACAGTGGTGTGCTTGTGGAATGTGGATCGGCAATTCTCACTACTTTTGTGCGACACTCCTGTATGCCAAACTAGGACACAAAAAAACATACATATGGAGATATGGAGATACAAGGTTTCTGGCCGACAGCAATGCAGACACACATGCAGAGATTCTGCACATTTATACCATACAGTATATATTTAAATAAAATATCTTTGCTGACCTCTCCGTATTTCATAATTTTATGTTTTTTTTCTGCACTTTGACACCAATAAATAGTGTTAACAAGAGCTTGTGAATACATAATAAGTACAGTGGAAATACAAAATGTTCTGTCTCTCCTGCGTCTTATAGATTGCAAAGTTCACTTCACGGTTGCATCACAATATGTTTTATATTACTCGCTGTCTCTCACAAACCTTGTATCTCCACATTTCAACTTTTTAACATATACCGGTATACAGTATATATATATATATATATATATATATATATATATATATATATATATATATATATATATAAAAATACACCGTTATATATTTCCCACACAAGTTAATGTCTTGTTTTCTCTTACAAAAGTGTCACCCAATATTATCAAAAACAGCTTGATCTACAAGATCTCCGCATTGAGATGTTAGCTTACATACATCTGCTATTTTTGGAAACATTTTGTGAACGTTGTTATGTGTGTCTGTGGGTTTTAAATATTCATAAGAGCTTGGGACTAAATAATAACTATATTGGATCCATTCGACACCCGACAGCAATGACATTCTCTCATCTCATCTCATCTCATCTCATCTCATCTCATCACACCCCCCCCCCCCCCCCCCCTCTCTCTCTCTCTCTCTCTCTCTGTATATCATTCTCCCAGGTTTGTGTGTGTAGTACTGTAGTAGTATAGGTGTGTGGGGGGGGGTCACACTGACCTTCTGGCGGCGGTGCGCACTCCACTCCCGCCTCGTTGCCATGGTTGCAGTCTCCGGTGACGAACGTCCTACTCCGACACTGGCTCAGGGAGCCCTCGTCGCCGCGGCAACCCAGGCGCTCGTAGTGGAAGAGGCCATGCAGGCCCGAGCCCGACTGAGAGTGCTGCAGTGCCGTTCCCACCTCACTGCCAAGGAGACCAACACATCATCATACAGTATGGAGACCAACACATCATCATACAGTATGGAGACCAACACATCATCATACAGTATGGAGACCAACACATCATCATACAGTATGGAGACCAACACATCATCATACAGTATAGGAGACCAACACATCATCATACAGTATGGAGACCAACACATCATCATACAGTATGGTGCATCACTGCCAAGGAGACCAACACATCATCATACAGTATGGTGCATCACTGCCAAGGAGACCAACACATCATCATACAGTATGGAGACCAACACATCATCATACAGTATGGAGACCAACACATCATCATACAGTATGGAGACCAACACATCATCATACAGTATGGAGACCAACACATCATCATACAGTATGGAGACCAACACATCATCATACAGTATGGTGCATTGAGTTCTCAGAGACCAACACATCATCATACAGTATGGTGCATTGAGTTCTCAGAGACCAACACATCATCATACAGTATGGTGCATTGAGTTCTCAGAGACCAACACATCATCATACAGTATGGTGCATTGAGTTCTCAGAGACCAACACATCATCATACAGTATGGTGCATTGAGTTCTCAAATTATGCTCCAACACGAACCCGATACCATCTCGCCCCTGGATTTTTCCGCCGACCTCACGCCGACCGCTCGGTCCGACGGTTCTTGAATTATTTATTTTGTTTTACTAAGAATAAGGTTAGAAATAAGTTTAGGGTTAGGCATAGTTTTATTGAGGTTAAGTTTAGGTATAGGGTTAGGTTTAGGCATAGTTTTACTGAGGTTAAGGTTAGGAATAAGGTTAGGTTTAACCGTTTAAGCATCATTTGCTCTTTTTTACTAAATTACTAATACTACTTTAGGAATATCAGGCCGCGCAGTTCCGCCGGCTGTACGCCCGGGGCGAGTTGGTAAAGGGGCGAGTCGTTTGGTATTCCACGACCCTACCCGTAACCCGACCCAACGTTTTCGGGCCAGGCTGAGCCTCCGGCCTCCCAGTAAGACCCAGTTAGGGCCGGGCCTTAATTTTCAGGCCTGTTGAGAACTCTAGTGTATTGCTGTCAGGAAATACACTAGAGTATTTGCATGGTTTTGTTTATTCAGAAATCAATGCCCTACTAACTTCATCATACAAGACTGTCGCACAAAAGTTGTGAAAATAGCAGGTCGACACAACTGTGAGCTTGTCGATCTAATTTGAATCAGGTAGAATTTATCTTAAGAAGAGGAACGGTCATACAATGTTTCCGCCCCAGACACAGACAATGTGGGTGTTCCAGCTCTCTAATAAGTAGAAAATACATTTTGGTTGCCAAATTCAGTCAATCAGGAGAGAGTACGTATTACACATTCATCGGCTTCAATTTCATGGTGTTCCACTCCATTTTGTCTGCTCATTCACTTTGTGTCATCACTTGTTTATCCTGTATGATTTCTGCCTCATGGTTCCCCATCTGAAAATGAATTTTCTGTTTACTAAAGCGCTGGAGAGATGGAGAGACCACTGTTACTGAACAAACACTATACTGTAGCAATGATTAGAACTAGAATATTGAGCCATGTAACATGTACTCTAACCTTTAACTCCAAGAGTGCATAAATGGAACCAAATGGACCGTAAAGGTCCATCTGGTTCCATTTGTAGTCTGTATCGATACGTGTATTGACAAGCAGTGGTGGAAAGTAACCAAGTACATTTACTCGAGTACTGTACTTAAGTAAATTTTTTAGGTATTTGTACTTTGCTTGAGTATTTTCAATTTCCAATGCTTTTACTTCTACTCCACTACATCTCAGATCCACATATCGTACCTTTATACCCCACTACAATTATTTCAAAACCTTGGTTACATTGTAGATTTGTATTATTATTACAAAACATGCATTACCCACTTCAGCCCTATATACATTGTTGGCTATAGCCGATCTATCATATATCTTGTAGATCTGCTATTTTCAAAAGATTTGTATACATTTGAAAACTTGCACATTTTGAATTCTGGACATTTACTTCTAACAGAGTAATTCTATATTGCAGTATTGCTACTTTTACTTAAGTAAAACATTTGGGTACTTTTTCTACCACTGTCGACAAACATGATCATACGATACTGTATATTGCAGTACCGATTTGTCTAGCACAGCCCTATGACACATGCATAATCTATTGTCCCAGTTCAGTGCATATTAGAACGGGCACAATACATGTGTTTCTTTATTTTTTATTACATTTTATCCCACGATTCTGCAACCCCTTTTTTCACCAAGTGTCAATTATCTAATGTAATCCTGGGCTCTACACTTCCTCTGCCAACCTGGGGAGGGCAGCGGACTGACCTCATGCTTCTTTCTATGCATGAGGAGTCCAAGCTGCATCTTTTCACCTGACAGAGGCGAGCTTTCCCCGACCAGACGTAGCGCGTGGAAGGAACACGTAAATTCCAACCAGTTCCTTTCCCCTCCATCAGGCGCCCCAGCTGGCCAGGGGCCAGTTTAGATACCAGGAATCGGATTACTGCATGTCTTTTGTAAGGGTACCTACCCTAGGGGACATGGGGAGAACATGCAAACTCCACACAGAAAGTCCCTTTCGTTTAATGCGTTTCTTTTTGATGGTTTCTCCATACTGTACGTACCCCAGACCCAGCTGTCTGCAGATCACACTGGCGTCTCTGTCTGTCCAGTGAGAGTCGCACACCGCCCCCCACTGGCCATTCAGGTATACTTCCACACGCCCGCTGCCAGTCGACGAGCCGCCAACCAGTCGCGCTGCACCTGTGACCACATCAGAGACAATACAGTACAACTCAGAGCACACAGACTTTATTGCATATACAGTTTGCAAACTGTATTGTAGCAAGTACAATTAAATAAGCAGGCAATGATAAAAGCATAACAAAAAAAGCCTTGATGTCTTGATTCCATATTTTTTGTTTATGTTTCCATTATAACCAGAACCACCACAGAGGGCAGAGGTAAGTCATAAAAAATGTAAAGAACAAAAGAAAAGATTGTAGATCAGCTATCTTCGCTTTTTCATGTTTAAGTTATGAGTTCTGCATTCCCTGAGAAGGACCCAACTTAGGTTCTGAGAAGCTCATCTGAAACGGGGCCACAGTGTATGGAAAACAAATGCACATTCCGTGAAATACGTTTCACGGTGCAGCAACGATTCGCTTAACCTAGAAGTAGCGGATTCACTGAAGAAATCAATTTTGACACAGAAACTACACAACATGAAATATTTAATGCAGCACTGCAGTGTGCAAACATGATGTACATACAGTACAGTAATTGATATATAAGACCCATTCATAATGCAACAGCACCTTGCATAGGACTAAACCAGACAGTATGCTGGTAGACAGTTACAGGTACAGTATGATGGTAGACAGTGGATAGTCCTGACTGTCACTGATGGTGGCTCAGTGGAATCGTAGCCCAGAAAAGTGTGACTCACACCCAAACAGAACCCCATTAATACATCCAAACTCTAACAGCTAGAGCAGTGGTTCTCCAAACAGTGTTCTGAGGCACGATGGTGTGCTGTGTGAGACAAGTCCAGCTGTGTCTTAGGATTTTGTGACAACCACACATTATTATTGCGATATACAACAATGCAAAAAGTTGTGAATTATCTTTTCAATGACCTCTGAAAAAGCGTGAGTCTCGCGAGGCGTCGTGAGCTTGTAGATTTAGCTATTTTCACAATTGCCTCTTTCTTACAGTATATAATTTGGTAAATGTTTGACCAGTTTTTATAGTATAGTAGTAATAGTATAGGTTGGGGCACCTGCTGGAGTCCTTCATTACACTAGTGGTCCAGACGCATGCCACATACAGTATAGGTTCTGGCCTGACACCATGTTGCGTGTTCGAGTACCGTTCATGACGACCTTTGCTGCATGTCTCTCCCTGTCTCTTCCTCCCTCTTTCCTGTCTGTCTTCACTGTAACTATCAATAAAAGGCACAACAAGCCAAAAACTAGGCTTATAAAAAAAAAAAAATAGTACTATAGGTTGTGGTCGATTACTTTTTATACAGTAATGGACTTTTTCTTTAATTTTTTTAGGTGTTGAAAAGGTCTTAAATGCCATTAAATTGTCACTTCACTGTCATCTGGGTGAATAATCGCCCTGACCATGTATGTTTACCTTGGTGACAGTCGCAGTAGGCCCACCCGATGGCCCCCGAGGTCTGCCTGAAGAAGCACCAGGGGTTGGACTCCCGGTCGGGGTTCCTGCAGTAGCTGTGGTCGCCCAGCCCTCTGCCAGGGTACTGCAGCACGTAGTCTGGGAACTCCGTCCACTTCAGACAGGGGGCGCCAGAGTCCGTCTGGGACACCGTCCCGTTGTAGTAGCCCAGCTCTGTGAAGCCCTCAGAGCAGGAGAGAGGGGCTGAGGTGGGAGAGACAGAAAGAACCAGAGCATAAGTGGATGTGGACAGAACAGGATGAGGGAAATGTTATATTTGGTGAGAGGGAAAGGCAGATTCACAAGGAGGAGGCAAAACTGAAGGGATTTTGGAGGTGGAGCATTAGATAGAGAGATGAGGAGGAGTGTGCTGTAGTTGCTGTTGTTGAAGAGCAAACAAAAAGGTAGGAGCGCACACCAAGAGTAGGGAGACAAACTTTAAAATAGAAAGGAGAGGTCGCACAACTCGTAGTCCCGATGCCAAAAATACTTTTATTGTTACCAACGTTTCGACAAACAAGTTGCCTTCTTCAGGGTATTTGTAGTTGCTGTTGTTCAAATAACATCGTCCCCTTGCTTTATTATTCTGTGAACACTTAAGGCTTATGTGGCTCTATGGCCCAGCAGGAGTCAGGACTCATGCATGTAATGCATTCACCTCACTGTCACTAATCCATATTCAAATTAATTTAACCTTACACAGTACTTCTTTGTACAACAGTGGATCAGGGATAGAGTGGCCGCTTGGGAACCAAAAGGTTTCCAGTACGATCCCAGAAAAGAAAAGAAAGAAAAGAAAACCATTATAGGGACAAAGGGTTATACACTGACTACTAGTCCATATCTAGACAACAATATCAGTTTCTTTAAAAAAAAATGTTTTACATGGAAATGACTAGAGAAACATTATCCATGATGGCTGAAAAAGAACCTGTCCATGAGTCCATCCATGTATGACTTATGAGTTACTTGTTGTACTTAACCCTCTAAGACCCGCATTAATTTCTACTTGCAAAAAAAATATTTCAACCTTACTACTACTTTGTATTACTAGGACTAAGACTAAAAAATATGTTAAAAAAAAATAAGTTTGATGAAAAATTTATAATAATTATATAATAATTAAATAATAATATAATAAATTAATAATTTACATTTGGGGTATATCTTTCACAATAATGAATAAAACATGTTCTAGACATTCTAATGATCACAAAAAAACATATATTACAAGTCCAGAAACTTTTAATTTGTGTGAATTTCAGCCTCTGTGGGGGGTATTTATATGCAAATATCATGACCAATGGCATTGAAATGGCATTGCAATGAACATCACTTATGACGTTTAGGTGAAAAAAGAACAGAAAAAAAAAAAAAAAGTAATTAATTAAAATATAACTTGTTGCTATAAAGCAACGCTGGGTCTTAGTGTATCGACTGTACTTGGTATAATATTGACCTACATGTACGTTGTATTCAAAACCAGCTATACATTGCAATGCTCTGAAGGCCTCTCTGCTGTTAACTGGTAAATGAAATCTACTAGTCCTTACCCGTTGTGAGATATTTGCCCCCCCTTGTGGCCGTGAAGGGTACTGCGCCTGGGTGCGTTTGTAATTGACTAATACATTAATTAATAATCATAAAAAAAGGGCTTCGTTACGCCCTCCATATGCATATGGTCAATGCCTGTGTGAAAAGTGGGAGCGATTGGTGCAGGCAGTAAGGAGTTACGGCACTGTTTCTGACAGACACACACACACACGGACACACACACATTCGGTTAATTATAGTATGATATGATATTGGTGAATGTAAGGATATGCATCATTGTATTTGTTTCTACAGAGCTTGGATGAGTATAACTTCTTCCACTCCTGACATCATGAAGCTTCTCAACTGTAAATCATTGAATGATGGGGTTGTGGCAGTTGTGCAAAGACAGATTTTAATTGTAATTGTATGTGAGAAATATTCATTCATAACAACAAATAGTATGTTTTTTCACCATCTGTTTTGCCCTGCCCTGATTTCAGTTGTTCGCACACACAAAAAATCGAACACATACATTTAGCTTTAGAGGAATGAGGAGGAAATTAACTGCTGACATTTAATGCAGCAACAACAAGATAAAAAACACATTCACCCATACACATAAGAGGATAATGGTGCCTTTCATAGCACAGATTAATAGAAAGAGTGTTGTATCTACTGTAAGTGTAATATACATAGTTTACAGGGAATGCACACAGGTACATTTGCAAACATGCGCACCTGCAACCACAGATGTACAGGCTCAAACATGTGTTTGTGCACACACACACACACACACACATTCTGAGGCCAAATGGCCATTAAGCTATGATTAATGGCAGAGGTGCATCAATAACCAGGAGCGGTCTTATCTCTTAAACACACACCCAGCTAGGCTGCCCTGGAACAACATTACCAATGCAGTGCTTCCCTCCAGTCCACCCTACACTCTCTCTCTCTCTCTCTCTTCTCTCTCTCTCTCTCTCTCTCTCTCTCTCTCTCTCTCTCTCTCTCTCTCCCCCTCTCTCTCTCTCCCCCTCTCTCTCTCTCCCCCTCTCTCCCTCTCTCCCTCTCTCCCTCTCTCCCTCTCTCCCTCTCTCCCTCTCTCTCCCTCTCCCTCTCCCTCTCCCTCTCCCTCACTGGTTCCAATCTGGAAGAAGTAGAATGCAAGAGCAGCTAAAGCACAGGAGAACAACAAATAAGGGTTTGAAACAAAGGTGCTGCCTGCTCTACACATGCTTTAAGGGACAGCTTTGAACCTGATAAATCTAAGAGACTCGTTTCACAACACGCAAGCTCATTAGAATTAGAGCCATAAAATCTTGATGTATTGTGTACTGATGTACTGTCTCTTTAAGAACATGAAACCATATTGGACATTGGACCTATAGACCGATTCCGTACCGGTTTCATGGTCGCAGCCTACGTATTTCCTGTAGGCGGACTCGACGTAGCTGCGGGGGTAAAACCCTCACCAGGCGCATCTCTTCCACTACAGTGAACGGCAGAGTGACTGATGTTAGTTTGCCTCAAACTTTACTCCTTTACCTGCTTTTTTACTAACACTAACATTACAAAGATGCCCAGAACATCGAGATGAACCTGTGTAGTTTATGGCTGCTCCAACAGTAGTGGCAACATAACAAATAAAATAAAACGGAATGTCTAATATCCACCGCGATGGCTGAGACCAGAGCCATTGAGTAATGGTTGAGACAAAGCAGTGAAGAATCCTGCAAGATACATAATTTCAGTCTTACCCAATACCCAATCTTTCTGTTTTATGAACACAAGGCTGCTGTATTTTATACCTCATACTAAGCATTTAAAGTATGAGGTATAAAGTACAGCAGCCTTGTGTTAATAAAACAGAAATATTTGGTATTGGGTAAGACTGGCGTTATGTATCTTTCACTGCTTTGTCTCAACCATTACTCAATGGCTCTGGTCTCCGCCATCGCGGTGGATATTAGACATTCCATTTTTATTTTATTTTTATGTTGCCACTACTGTTGGAGCAGCCATAAACTACAAAGGTTCATCTCGATGTTCTGGGCATCTTTGTAATGTTAGTGTTAGTAAAAAATCAGGTAAAGGAGTAAAGTTTGAGGCAAACTAACATCAGTCACTCTGCCGTTCACTGTAGTGGAAGAGGTGCGCCTGGTGAGGGTTTTGCTCCCGCAGCTATGTCGAGTCCGCCTACAGGAAATACGTAGGCTGCGACCATGAAACCGGTACGGAATCGGTCTATATGTTGGCACGATTGGATCAGAGACAGCAATTTGTTTGACTGCAGAGGGTGAACATGAAAGTAAAGTTGACAGTCACAAGTCACAGTAAAGTCTCCGTGTTGTTTCCTAAACAAGAAGAGGTAAGAGATCATAACTAAGCCAATTTTTTTTACATGTATTTGTATTTTGTGAGGTATTTATAACCCCTAAAATACATATTTTTATGGTTTACAAAAGATTACACATTATGTTAATGTACATAGCGAAGAAGTGCTTTCACCTATGACTCTTAAAGACTGGCAAGCGGACAATTCATTTTTCTAATTTTGTCTTGTTTGCTTCACTATAAAAAGATTTAGCCACAGTGTCATAGTTTTCAGTATTTGTCACAGTGTCATAATTTGCCAGAGGAAAAAAAGAGATGGTTCCTGAACGGCCCATGGGCCCAAAGGTCAGGGGAGAAGCTATGTGGACAAACATGCGATATATTGCCTCTGGCCACCAGGGTGTTGTCTTTCTTTTTCATTGTTGATTATAGCAAAAAAGAAATCACCTCTGTTTGAATGAGTGAGATCTTAAGGCAAAGTGTAGGTTAACAAACAACTATTTAGGTTCTGGTTTTGCTACCGTAGCTTATCTTATTATGGCAACCTAATGTAAGCTATAAGGCACTATTATGGCGCATGGAGACGAGATGAGGAATGCACATTTCTTGTTTATATACTGTAGCTGTTTATCCTGGACTATGTTAATGTGCCATTACGCCCTGACAACAATGTTTTGTATTGCATATTACAGATATGGCTACTTCCAGCTCCAGCCTCCTTTGTGAAGATCAGTTCCTGTGTTCCATTTGTCTTGGTGTGTTTGAGGATCCAGTGTCTACTCCATGTGGACACAACTTCTGTAAAGCCTGTATCACAGGCTACTGGGATACCAATGTTATCTATCAGTGCCCGCTCTGCAAGACAGCTTTTACGATTAGACCCGATCTCAGAGTCAATACTTTCATCTCAGAGCTCGCTGCCCAGTTCACGAGGTCTGTCAGAGTGACAGACAGCAGCAGCCCAGTCCAAACACTTTCCAAATCTGGAGAGGTGGTCTGTGACGTCTGCACAGACCCCAAGCTCAACGCCGTCAAGTCCTGTCTGGAGTGTCAGACCTCTTACTGTGGAACTCATCTAGAGCCACATCAGAGGGTTAAAGGTCTGCAGAAACACACACTGATTGACCCTGTGGAAAACCTGGGGGACAGCATGTGTCAGAAACACAACAGACTCCTGACACTGTTCTGTAGAGCTGAGCAAGGCACTCTGTGTGACATCTGCGTTGGGACACACAGTCAGGACCACGAGGTCGTTCCTGTCCAGGAAGAGTACGTCAAGAGAAGAGGTCTCAGCTGGGAAAGGTGGAGACTAAGGTGCAGTATATGATCCATGAGAGGCTGCAGAAGGTGCAAGAGTTCAAACACAAGGTGGAGCAAAGCCAAGAAGACCGTGAAAATGAGATTGCAGGAATCGTGCAGGAATTCTCCGCTCTGATGTTTGCCATTGAAGAAAGCCAGGGTGAACTTATTGGTGTGGTTGATGAAAAGCAAAAAGTAGCAGAGAAATGGGCTCAAGACCACGTTCAAGATCTGGAGCATGAAATCACTGAGCTACAGAGTCTGAGTAACCAGCTGAAGGAGCTGTTAGACACCAAGGACAACCTCCAACTCCTTCAGAACTTTCCATCCCAATCCATCCTCCCAAACACTAAGGACTGGTCTGCCATTATGGCCAGCAGCAAACTGGGAACTGAGTTTGTTCGAGAATTATTAAGAAGAAAAATTCCTCAACTGCAAACGACAGTTAATCAGATGACTAAGGAAATCAAGAATATCTGCGATATGCAGATTTTGAGTGATGCTGCTCTAAGGAGGATGCAACAGTATGCAGTGGATGTTGTTCTCGATCCTTCAACAGCATGCAGCCGGCTTGTCTTGTCTGATGATGGGAAACAAGTGAGATACAGTCCCACAATACGTTTTGCAAAAATTGTAACAAGCAAAACGTTTTTAAATAAATTAGCGGTTTTGGGAACAACAGGCTTCTCTTCAGGGAAGTTCTACTTTGAGGTGTCCGTGGGAACGAAGTTGGAATGGAGTATAGGAGTGGCCACTGAGTCTATTAACAGGATAGAGAATCTTCCTCGGCATCCTGACAGTGGACTCTGGGCTTTAACGTTCCTCTTTGATCGATATGAAGCCTTTCATCTCCCTAAAGTCAACGTGATCTCGAGGAAGGTGGAGAAGGTTGGGGTGTTTGTGGATTATGAGGAAGGCTACATCTCATTCTATGACGTGGAGGCCAGATGCCTCATTTATACTTTCACTGGCTGCCACTTCACTGAGAGAATCTACCCATACTTAAATCCCTGTGACAACGAATATGGTGCAAACCTAGCACCATTGGTCATCACGGCTGTCAGTCATACTGAGTGATTGGTGGGCGAATGAGGTAACAGGCCTCAACTTCATCATGAATTACAATTATTTAATCTAAAACAACTATTGCTCTTTAATAATAAAAAAAAAAAAAATTACTATATTTTATTTGGGTTGTAACTTGTTCCATCCACAATTTTTGATCAAAGCTTGGTTGGAAAAAAAGGCTGAAGAGGACACTAACCTAAATGTCTTCAGAAAACGTTATTTCTTTTGGGGAATAAATCAACGTTAGTTTAATCAATCTATAGCTTGTAGATAGAGTACCGTATGTTAATACAATAAAACTAATACATCTGCAGTGGTGAGGGTGAAAAAACAATGTTCTCAGATGAAACACTGCTACAGATACAAATACAATATGAAATACCAATCAATGTCTAAATAATGTAAACATGATCATTTTCATTAATTATATAAGTACAGTCTGTCCAATTAGCCAATCTGACTAGTCATTAACTGTATGGTGTCACAGAATGTTTTACTGTATTTCTATCAAAATGTAAATAAACCAGCTTAGATTTAAGAACTCAGATTGATTGATTTATACTGGTTTATATCTTTCCATGCTTCTCATGGTGTATCTCAGACACAATGACTGCTCATCATCATAAGCAGCCTTGAAGCAACACTCACGCACGCACGTGCACACACGTGCACACGTGCACACACGCACACACACACACACACACACACACACACACACAGACACAAAGCTGCACTCATCATCCTTAACACAACACTCTCCCCATTGCCATGACAACCTATTGTCATGGGAACACAGTCTCCCATCAGCAACAATGATTATTTGCACGCAGACACGCACGCACGCATGGCACCCACACACGCATGCCTCACTGGTTCCAATCTGAAATATAGCAGCCAAAGAACAGGTGGGAGAAAAGTAATGTCTAATCTTCTAGGCTCACGAGTGACATGTCACGAGTGACATGTCATAAGTTCAGAACGAGGAGTGGTGCTGGAAATGCGTCACATAATCACATTTAAGACCAGTGGTGGAAAAAGTACTCACATGTTTTACTTAGCCTAAGTAAAAGTATCAATACTGCTATGTAGAAATACTCTGTTACAAGTAAAAGTCTGGAATTTAAAATTTACTTGAGTAAAAGTACAAAAGTACTTTACTTTACTTTTATTAAATGTATGAAAATACTTGATTTTGCAGAATGTCCCATTTCAGAAGTTTTCAAATGTATAAAATGTAGCCTATAAACATGATCTACGAGGTCACAATGCGTCGCATTGTGAGCTTGTAGATTGGCTATTTTCAAATGGCCAGGCAAAATGTATATAGGGTTGAAGTAGTTAATGTACTGTTTTGTAATAATAATCAAAATCTACAAAGTAACTAGTAACATGTTTTCAAATAATTGTAGTGGAGTAAAATTACAATAATGTAATTTTACTCCACTACAATTATTTGAAAATTATTATGAAATATTATTAGAATTATTTGCCTCTGAGATGTATTGAGATGTATTGGAGTAGAAGTAAAAGTACTGAAAAGTGGAAATACTCCAGTAAAGTAGAAATACCTCAAAATTGTACTTTACTCGAGTACAGTACTCGAGTAAATGTATTTAGTTACTTTACACCACAGTTTAAGACGAATAAACATGGAAATGCAATACGAACCCATATACTGTACAGAGTGTACACACTCAGAGCTGTGCCAACACATCACTGCTTTTCCAGCTGTGAGATATAATCTGTGACTTTAGCTCTCGGTTTGCACTTTTGGGACACGACCGACAGGGTAATTTACTGTGTAGTCGCAGATACAAAATAAATAAATCAACTGGTGTCTTACATTTCTGCAACCACAGTAATCCACTTGTGAGTTCGTGCTTACTTGCTTGCTCATTATTGAATAAAGAATCACTTAAAATTGGCCCACCAACATGAGCGGCAACCTTGGAAAATATGAGTAATATGTTAGTATGCTGATGCACCCTGCAGCTAGGGCCGGATTATGAACACAAAAGTCCCTGTATACACCTAAACAAAGGCCCCCTCACTATTAGGCTATCACACTAAAGTAACTTAATCAAATGGCAGGTATGGAGAATTCAGCAGGTGTGGGGAATTTTCCACACACACTGGTGTCTCACGTGGCTCTGGTTCCCTTAAGACGGCGGGCCTCCTTCGCGGTCTAGTCCATAGAGATATATATTTAGAGCGAAAGGCACTTCTGCGTTGGCCACAGAAGCGGGCGTGGTTATAATAACAACCCGTGTAGGATTTAGAATGTTGCGTTTGCAACGCGTGTGTTGAATTTGAAGTCGGCGGGTCGGAACAGTCGAACAGTTCTCGAGATATCACTATCAATTTTGGCGTCTTCCGTCTCATCGCCATTGGGTGATCAGCCAATCATTATCACAAGGTAATGTTTGTGTTCATACATACACTCAAAGCTGGGCATAGGAGGGGCTATCACTAAAATATACAGTACATCTCACGTTTTATCATCACAAAGCTGCAATACAAAAATATGAATATTAGAATTGCTCTTAAAGAAGTTAAAGCACTCAGATATTAAATTGTGTAATTGGGTCACTCATGCTGCTTATAGAACTGCTGTGAAATGTTTAAAATTTTCTTTAGAATCAGATCATGGCTCATGCTGTACAGTAAGTCTACAGTCTGACCATTGGGTTTTAGCTAATCTGGCACTAGTTATGTCTATGTGTTATTTCTGTGTTATGCTGCTTCTGGGAAACTGACTCCAATGTAAAGTGAACGAGGGGGTTATAGACAATCTTGGCTCGCTCTGCTCTTTGTTTGTGAGTGGCATCGCAGAAGTGGTTGGCAGGCTAACAAACTATTTTCAGCCGGATAATCATGATACAGAGCTAGAATTATGATGTCTTGACTCAAGGTAACTGTAAACATCGGCAGCGACCGTAACTTCTTATAATGTTAATCATGGCAATAAAGCTGTTAATATAAGCCTAGAATCAAGCCATCCAGGATCCTGGTTAAAATAATTTATATAAATATTCTTGTAAATCTCTATGGGAAAAATGAATGGCCGATTTTTCTGTGGAACCAGAAAACCAAACCACGCCCCTCTGCTATGCACTATAGGTGGACTCGCCATAAGCAGCACTGAAGCCACACACATCAAGCTGCCAGCAATCATGATCAGACACACAACACTCTCCTCCTCATTGCCACGACAACCACACTCAGCCTATTGCCATGGGAACGCACAGTCTCCCTGCTCCCATAATCCATTTCTCAGCCAACAATGAGTATTTGACACGGTTCACACATGGAGACAAGCTGGATGGGGGGTGGGCGTGCGTGTGTGGCTGGCTGGTAGCCTCTTCTGCACTTCTGACTGTACTCCACACGCAACACACGCACGTGCACATGCACATGCACACGCAGTTGCACACATCTCACGCTCACTTCAAGGCGTGTTAAATGCTGTGCTAGATGTGCTAATATGAGAGTGTAGAGTCACTCATTTTACTACGAAAGAAATAAATGGAATGTGACAATATTACGCTTCTGTAAATATGTGTGTAATCTCATTTTGATCGTGTCTAGGGAATAGATGAAACAAATCATAGCAAAAGCGAGCTCTTGTTTAATTAACCCACACATCCCTAATTTGGGCCAAAAGTAAATTAATTACATTTCAGTAAATAGCTAAAATAACCGATCTACAAGCCCAAAAATACGTCACAGCGTGAGCTTGCAGATGGACGGCAGCGCTTTGTGTTTCCGTCTGCTATGCGTACAACGAATTACAATAGGCTATAAGAGATTAATTTCCGAAGCCATTAATGAATGCGTGTTTAATAGCTGGAGGCGCTCAAACTCATTTTACAGTAAACATGGCTTCAGGTGCTCTTCACCTGACCTGACATATTGCTTAATTATTGATCAATGGCAGCTTCGTAATCGTAGGTCAGCAGCACGTTCATTGTTGTAGGGCAGAAAGATCCTCGTATCTCGTATCAATATTTCAACTTTGTATGTTTTCTTTTCGTAAATTGATGCCCTGCTGCATCATACAAGCTGTGTAGCATAAACGTATTGAAAATAGCAGATCTACAAGCTCACAACATGTCACGATGCAACGTGCTGTGCTTTTAGATCAGCTCTTTTCACAATTTTGAAATGCTTTCCTTTTTTTTTTTAAGGAATGGTTTGGGGCACCAAACCACCAAAACACCCGACAGCGACGATTTGCGTGCGTGCGTGCGTGCGCGTTTCTTTTTTCTCCAGAAATAAGAGGGAAAATTATGAGCTGGCTCCTCCTGCTCAGCCCAACCCCCCATCATCATCATGGCCACCCGACTGGGGGACGGAAAGGGGAAATAAGAGGGAATGAGAGAGAGAGAGAGAGAGAGAGAGAGAGAGAGAGAGAGAGAGAGAGAGAGAGAGAGAGAGAGAGAGAGGGGGGGGGGGGGGGTGAACGGGGGGATGAGAGGGATTGGGACAGGAGGAGGTGATATAAGGGAATGAGGAGAGGTGACTGTGTGGAGTGGATTGTGGGTGTACAGTACATTATGTGAAATGTTTGAATAGAGGGATATCTACCAGAATGGACTCGGAGCCGGGGGGATGAAGCAGAGGATGAGACACTGTACATGGAGGCTGGAAGGAGAGAGTGAGTGATAGAGGTGAAGAGGAGGATGGTATTAGGCCCGACTGTATATCCGTATTATTTGACCTTTTTGACGACATACAGTAATTATGGGTCGACATAGTCACTTTCAAACTGGTATCCCTATTCTGGGCATAGGCTTAAGTTCCCCGATCTACAGTACAAGCTCACAGCGCGAGGTGACACATTGAGTTTGTAGATAAACTATTTTTGAGAAAATGTTAACAGGGCTTAAAGGTATAGGGTATGTGATATTATTTTTGTTCAAGCTAAAAGTTTTCTTTTTTGTTTTGTTTTGTTATAGCTCTATATTGTGATAGTAATCATTGCGAACGCAATGAGCCACTTACTATGACAGCAAGGGCTGAATGTCTGTGTGTGTGTCTGTCTGTCCCGCTGTTACACCACCCGCCCGCCACCAGAGGGCGCAGCTGTAGCACACACACACACACAGGGCGCAGCTGTAGCACACACACACACACACACACACACACAACCACACACACACGAGCTGCGTTCGCTTCCCGCGTTTGCGCGTCTTACTTGTTGCTATGGAGTGTTTGTTCAGTAACATGGATCTCTCCATCTCTCCAGCTCTTTAATAAACAGTAAAGTGCATTTTCAGGTGGGTTGCCAATTTCATCCAATCAGGAGAGTCAGCTTCAGTTTTAAATTGTTAAAACTATCTCTGCTCATTTCTTTGTGTCATCACTTTCAATTTCCTTTGTTCATCCTGTATCCTGTATGAGTTCTCTCTTCTGATTGGATGAAATTGGTATACCAAATGCACCAAATGCACTTTTCTGTTTACTAAAGAGCTGGAGAAAAACACTCTAGACTAGAGCAATGAGTTTAAATCGTGACAATTGACAATTGACAAGAAGATAAGAGAAGAAAACTAAAAGACAGAAAATACTGGCTTTGTAACAGAAATAATAATGAAAAATGTTTTTGTCTTTGTCTGGAAAATAAATGTGCGTTTTTTTTAAATCGTGAACCCAGTATCGTGATTCAAATCATATCGTGAGTTGAGTGAATCGTTACATGCCTACTTATTTTAACAAAGAGATATCACTTACCATACCTTTTCAAGCGGTTCAATAAAATAGAATTGCCTTTTTATTTAAACTAGAGCGGTGCCCATGGGGCCTCAACAGTGGTGCCCGTTGGGCACTGGCCTACTTGGAACGATGCAAGTTGAAAATGCTCCACCCAGATATGTCAGTGTCCCTTTTATGCCCATATATGGAGTTTTTTTGTGAGGCCTTTTTGGGGCAGAGACCTTTTTGGGCCGGTTCTGGACAACCGTGGGTCCGACCGACTCAACACCGGGCACTGCACCCCCTGCTGTGGCGTGTCGAATTTTAAGCCGGTGGGGCTAACGGTAACGGTTCTCGAGTTATGTGGATTATACACACACACAGACGTACATACAGACAGAGACTTGGTGCATTTATAGATAGATAGATAGAAGATAATATCAGTCAAAGCATCAGTAATTGATGGTCTATCGAAATTACAGTAGTATCATCAGACGTCTGGTAATGGCATCACCGTCTTGCCACCTACCTGAGCCCTGCACCTCGTTTAAGTAGCCATCATCAGCCACCGCCTGCAGAAACAGAGGAGAGAGAGAGAGAGAGAGAGAGAGAGGGAGGTCAGAATGCAAATTCAGAACCGTGTTCACAGTCAATCGCACAAAATATGAAAACTGACTTCACAAATTGCAGCCGGCTGCAGTTCTGTTACACAAAGGATAGAACGGTTTGTGACAGACTGCTCAACACGGCCTTGCAGTATTGTGCAGACTCTTAGGCTGCCAAAATAAAGTCTTGCGTCAGACGACATCTTTCACTTCATCCGAGCAGATTCTATATCTATTAGAGCAGTAGGTTCTCCAACTTCCTTTACCAATGTACCCTCGCTGCAGAGTATGGCCATCACCAGCACAAAACATTCTGCATTCTTTTTCCTTTTCACGGGTGCTCCCATTTTGTCCTTGTCAGTTGTACATACATAAGTGGCTGTACGTTGAAACCACTTATCCATTCTTTTTTTTCTTTCGACTTCCAGTCAAAACTCACTCAGGCCTTGTCGAAAATGGATACAGCAGGCAAGTTGTCAACTTGTATAACAGCAATAGGGTGCATTCAAAGATTTCATGATATAACCAATTTCACGAACATGGGATATATTGTTCATAACAAATACCAAACAAAAAAGACCCCTAGGAGTACCCCAAAATACCCATAGTGTTAAGTAGTACACCATTTTAGAAAACTGCATTAGAGCGTTCAGGTCCCTGTTGATCTCACATTTGGTTTAAGGACAGAGTATATGAAGTAACGTAAAATGATATATGCATCACAATTCATATCCTTTACCACTTAAACCCTTTATACGTCCCTGTTTTTGCCGAATGTTTCTAATTTTTCCAAAATGGTTGACTACTACGACATGCCCGGAATGCAGTTTCTGGTAACAGTAATAGACACATTTTGAGCAGCCCTGGCACCTTACATAATCTACACTAGTCTATATTATACACATTAAAGTGGAATACCGCTTAATTTATGAATGAATGTCTGTTATTCCTGGCACATCATCAAGCGACCAACTCTCCGCCAAAGTCAGAAACCAGATAACCGAGACTCGATCTTTGCAGATAGCATCGTCGAAACGTAAAAATATGAGCAGTATTCCATTTCGGCCCCATTTGTGAACGTATCTGTTAATGGTGTGGATCAATAATAATAGACTTCAGAGGCAGGGGAATTACCAAGGCGGGAACAGAGAGGAGAGACTCCACATGAAATGTGACTGAATGCTTTGTACAGAAAAAGAAAAAAAAACATGGATGCACGCTGACATGAGATGAGAAGCCCTTCTGATGATAATAGAAGACAGAAATGCAGTGGATCACACGTTTTCCAAAAATCAGGTCATATCTTTACACAGCAGGACACCTGATGGAGGAGGAGAGGACACATTCACATGCACACACACACGCACACGCACACGCACACGCACACACACACACACACACTCTCTCTCTCTCGCTGCTCTGTATCTCTCTCCCTCTCTCTATAGTCCATCTCTCTCTAGTCAGCAGCTCTCAGACATCCATCAACATACCGTATTGTGATAATACACGCTCTTCCCAGAAGGCACTGCCCAGGCTAATGATATTAGACCCACGAACAAGAGACTTGTGGTACCCAACATGAGTGTTGAAATCTCCACTCGCATCAAATCACACGGCTTGGTTAGTACACTAATCGGATGTGACGCTCTCCCCACCTGCGACCAGTAGTACACAGCTGTGCGCATGCACGCACGAACGCGTGTGCGCAAACACACACACACACACACACACGCACGTAGAACAGAGATGGAGAAGTGAGGATGAGAGAGAGAGAGACTACTAGGGCCTAATTTTAACTTTTTGTCTTACAACCGCGTTGAGCGCTCAACCATTAATGAGCCTTAACAGAATTACTTTTCCACTTCATTTGGTTGGTCAGAGGAAAACTGTAGCACTGCGGAAGTGTTTTTAACCATTTACTCCCCAGAGAGACCCAAGCCTTTTCATTTAAGCAAAGATAGCAGATCCATTCAAGCTTATGGATAGACTATTTCCACGATTCATGCTCCTTATAGGGGTAGATGTTTGTGTTCACATATCAAAATGCTGTAAAATATATAGAGTATACCCATATATACAAATAATTTGGATGAATTCTACATTAGATTTTCTTTCCCCTTCAAAAATGTTGACAAATGACACGAAACCCTAAATTGGAATTGATTACAGATTGATACTATACTGTACTGTATTATGTCGTGTCAGTAATGCACAGACTTTTAGGTATGTTGACTTGAATATAGTCTCTGTTGGACAGAAACCTTGTATCTTTCTCCATTTTTTTTTCAGTCGGACTTTCGGCCACCGTACGCTTCACTCTACTAGCATATCACTTAGCTGTTAGCGCGGCAGAAAGAATGCCTCATCTCTCCTAATACAGGGAGCTCTCCGTGGTTTTGATCTGATGGATATACTAGCGCTTCATTTCTGCTCCTCATCCGCCTCTCGTTCAAAATATTAACGCTTTTTGGATCATGTATCGTAAGTAAGTAAGTAAGGTAGCAAAATATTTCTCAGTTTTGTTTTTTAGACCGGTGCCCGGCTGTAGAGCACTGAGTCGGTAACGATGGAAGTTGGAGATCCATGCCCCACCCGGCTATGCAATACTCGTTGTACCAGTGTGTCAGAGTACCCGTTCCACCCATATATATGGAGTGTTGTGATGTCAGAACAGGCCAGCTCCATATATGGAGCCTGGGCAGGGGCCCTGTCCAGGCAGAGAACTTTTGTGGTGGTTCTGGACAACTGTGGGTCCGACCGACTCGACACCGGGCACTGCACTCCCTGTGGTGGTGTGGGTGATGTGTCGAATTTGAAAACGGTGGGACGAAAGGAGTTACGTACATTACAGATGTATGTACAGAAACTTGGTGCATTTATAATAACATCGATATTTTAAAAATCCACAATCGTTTTGATTGTGGATCCTGCAGGAAGAATTGCTGCTATAGTAACAGGCATCCAAACGAACAAATCATCTGTTTATTTGTCGTTATAACGTGTTGGGAGGGAAACACATCATTATCCCACACACCTGAATTCATTCACAAATTTCACACCTCTTTCAAGTCACTTTCAGACGCCCTCTAGCTTTGTCATGTTTGTCCCAGGGTTTTACCTTGATAAAAAATAGGCCTTTTCTGGTTCAAAGGAAGCTGAATTTTAAAATGAGGAAGAACATTTCTACAACTAGAGCACTAGGGTTCTCAACGTTCGGTCCAGGGACCTCCAGGGGACAGAAATGTTTAACAGATCTGTGACTACGAGACAGTGTACAAAATTGACCCAAATTGACCCGTTTCATTTGCACACCATAAAGGTTAACCCATTTAGACCTGAGGCCTATTCAAAAAACGTACGTTTTCTGAACAACTTCAAATGTCACACTGTCGGGTGGAAACCATGTCCAAAACTGTTACTTAAAATAGCAAAAGTAGCAGCTCTACAAGCTTGAAATGTGTCGCTTCGCAATGTGTCGCTTGCAACTTGCTATCAGGCTGGCAATGCAGCCTAGTGTGCCCGGACCACCACGCCTGCAGCCCGAGCCAACGTATCTTCTACTTGTTATGCTTTTGTGTGACGCTGTAGATTAGAATGATCAAGGAGCGTTAATATATGAAACAACACAGAAGGTTAGAATAGGTGCCCGACAGCAATGATACAACTAATGTGACATGGAAGCTGTTCCAGATTGAAAGGTATAACAACTTACAGTAGACAGTAGGTTACAACATACATGTCTAATAATCCAGATCCTGGTCCTTGAACTTGAAGGTGTTGAGAATCACTCAACTATACTGTAGCCTCTATTACACTGTAAAATCTTCAGTCCAGTTGGACCGCTGCAGTGGTCCCCAGACCACCACATTGATTGTACCACTGGTCTAATTAAACCCAGCCCCACATAATCACCGTCTTCCACTAATGACTTCTGTCCAGTTTCTCAACTCTGCTCCGTGTTCTGCGTCTTGAAGTCCAACGTTAGTCCCTCACATCACATCGTCCCAGATTTACGCAGCAAGAACTGATTTAGTGTAAATGAGGCTATTCTGATGATTAATTACAGCGTGGCTATAGAATTTAACCTGTGTGATCCCATTGGGTTTAAATAAATTATCATTGCTTTCCCTCTCAGCTCATTAAAAACCCAGATCTGGCAGATGTAGCCTAGATCTGTCTGTGCAGGAACAGAGATATAATGGGCTCATCAAATAATATTGCATTTGATACTATAATGAACCTAGTGGTTCTCACAGGGGCGTACGAGGGGTCCCCCACGGTTCCAGAGGGTCCCCAGCAAAAAGAGGAAAATTTTTTGAGGGGCGCTTAGTGTCTATTTTTGTCCTACACAAAGCAAATGGACATGTTACGTCATGATGATGTACGATGATAAGAGCGCCCCTCACTTCACACGGGTGTGATTTTTTTAAATATATTATACTGTTGAGACTGATAGGTTGTTGGTTTACCTATGATCCTAGATTACTATTTATATGCATGAATTACCTTGCTTACTGTACGTCGCTCTGGATTAGGAGCGTCTGCTAAATGCCTATAAATTGAAAAATGTTAATCGTTTAACACACATAAGCCCTATTTTTGTATTTTAGATTTAGAAAGAAATGCTGATCTACTGTACAGCCCACAATGCGCTGCATTGAAAAGCGTTGTGAGCTTTCAGGTCTGCTATTTTTTTTAATTGTTGGAAGAAATCTTGAAAGTTTTGTTGTCGCTGGCACAAAATCCTTTCAAATGGGGGTCTGCAAGCCTAATCTATAGGCTACATATTAATCTGGGGGTCCTTTGAGAAACTTGGCAATAACCAGGAAAATCATTATGGGCATAATTGCAGGTAAATAGCAACAAAGGTACAGTTATATGTCCAGGAAAAGCCTTTTTTAACCTGATAAAACTGGGAAAGCATCAGTGTCATTTATGTATTATGGTGTGTGTGTGTGTGTGTGTGTGTGTGTGTGTGTGTGTGTGTGTGTGTGTGTGTGTGTGTGTGTGTTTTTAAAGACAACATTTCTAACTCAAATCTTTGCTTTTGCCATAGAACAAATTATTTTGAGATGGTGCTGGTCCGTGGCCAAATGCATAGAATTGTGGGGGTCCTTCATATGAAAAGAACTGTAGACATTTTGTAGAATTGTCCTCAGGGAACAACATCTCACCAGCTATAGGGTGTGATCTGTGCTGGCTGGCTCATATATGGGCTAATCTATTGCATATTGTGCGAATAGGCTATACGATTTCATTTCCCCCCAGTGTGATGAGATTGCTGCGACAAAGGGCAATAGCCCATGTCAATGTACATTCACACGCCGCTGGGGGCGAATGAACGAAACAACTGGTACCTCGGCCCCGCCATGGTGTGTGTGTGTGTGTGTGTGTGTGTGTGTGTGTGTGTGTGTGTGTGTGTGTGTGTGTGTGTGTGTGTGTGTGTGTGTGTGTGTGTGTGTGTGTGTGTGTGTGTGTGTGTGTGTGTGTGTGTGTGTGTGTGTGTGTGTGTGTGTGTGTGTGTGTGTGTGTGTGTGTGTGTGTGTGTGTGTGTGTGTGTGTGTGTGTGTGTGTGTGTGTGCGACACACACACGCTCAGTTAAACAATGAGCTGGCAGCAACATGCAACATGAATGATCCCAATCCAATTCCCACTGTGGATGAATGGATCCTTTGAAAGTCTCGTAGCATAATAGATAAATGCACAATGTAATTTATGTCGCCTTTTTAAACGCCACACCTGAGCCATGCACGCTTTGTTGGAAACAATGTCTACAGATAAGCATCACTAAGGCAAAAAAAAGCCCCAAATTCATTGCCCTAAATTCTAGCAGCAGGCTCTCATCAATAATATAATTAGGCTGCCTTGTTGTCACGCTGCACGTGTCACATTAATGTCATGTTTTACAAAACGATTCACAGCTTTTACATGTCAATACACATTTTTTCTAGGCGCACCTTTGAAGCCGTGAGTACAGTTTCATCAAATACTAAATAGGCCAAGATAAAGGACAAAAATAAATCTCCATCATATAGGCTATTCTTTCTTTCTTTCTTTCTTTTTCTTCTGTTATGGCCCTGGGTTCCCTCCCTGGCATCAATCAAATGGGGTTCTCATCATCAGCATTATCATCATCAGATTCATCACCATGCTACAACCACTGTCTGTAGGCTACTCACCTCCGTCAACACCGGAACCCAGAGACAGGCAATCCCGATCAAACGCAGCATTTCACGGCCGGTCAAACTCATCCTGCCCGGAGAATCCGTGTCATCATATGCATAGCCCGGAGTAGACCACGCTCTCCTCTCCCATCGGTCACACAAACTGAAACTCTGCGAGTCTGCGTTGAGCCGCGGAACCGTCCTCCTCCCTCTCTCTCTCTCTCTCTCCGTGGGACTACTGTGGCGCAAAAACAAACCCTAGACCCATATGCCCTAGACGCGGCTCGGACAGGTTTTACGCGCGTGTATTTTACAGCAGCAGGGTGCGGCACTGAACGCAGGTCCGCAAGAAACCCACACCAATATAATGATGAGAATAATGGTTTAATAGCTCTGCAAAACCGCTAGGCTGCAAGTGCAAGCTGCAAGCATTCTCTCTGCTCTCTCTCTCTCTCTCTCTCTGTGCATTGTAAAATCCTGAGTGATAATGATGTCAGAAAAGAAGAACAGAATTACCGAAGCAATAATAGCCTACAATCCATTAGTGAAATGCAAATTAATATTAAATAAAATACAGTTAATTAGTTACCATCCAGGCAACCCGGCCCCCGCCTCTGGTGCTAAGCTAGAAACTAAGTGAAACTAATGTGAAGAATGAATGATTTTCAGCATGCTACAGTTTTTCACAACCTAATGGCATTCTCAAAACCGCACACACAAAACTGAAAACCTCACACAAAATGCTATTAAAACACTGACTCTCCTTTTCCATGATGACTCTCTGTGCCATCAAATCTCTTAACTGTTCCCAAAATGGAACTCGTGCTTTCATTTGGTACACACACAGCCATATTTTCAAATGACACACACATACCATTCATTGAGTAGGCTACACACAACTAAGCATTGGCTGCACACTACCAAGTAATAGTATTTACAGCACAATGGAGTGAAAACACAATCATAGAAATGGAACACACATGAATGACATGATTCTGGAGAATGAGCCATTTCTCATTTGTAAAATGACTCCGTGTAGGCTCATTTTTTCATAGTCAAACATAAAACAGCACAGAAATATGCAGCAAATATATATATATATATTTAAACTATAAACCAGCCTGCTCAAAGCCGGCTCTGTGGGTTCCGTTCATATACCTTGGCTCCAAGCTGAAAATAACTCAGGAAAGGATTCAGGAAAGGAGAATAAGGTGGAAGGAATAGAACAGAAAAATGTTCTAATGATGCCATCAACTGTGTATTTGGGTTGGACCCTCTGGCTCATGGTCAAACCATGATTGAGCACATGGTCAAACACAGTTGCCCGGATCTCATTCGATATGACCGTTCTCCTTTCTCCTCTTCCTCCTCCTCCTCCTCCTCTTCCTCTTCCTATCCCTCCTCCTCCTCCTTGTCCTCCTCTCCCTCCTCCTCCTTGTCCTCCTCTCCCTCCTCCTCCTTGTCCTCCTCTCTGTTATGATGCAATGTGAATTGAACCCATATGCAGAGTCACAGCAAACAAGGGCAGGTTTCAAAGTATTTAATGAAGAAAATGTCTTACACTGAAGTTGAACTCCGGAAAATCAAGGCACAAAATATACACTGGAACAGAACGCAGGAATCAGGAATATAACTCACTTCAGTGGAAATCAGGAAACACCGGAATGACAAATAGTCAACAGAGGAAAGACATGCATCGGCAACAACAAACTATGAACTGACAAAGGTGTTTTGCAATGAGTCCAGTCTTATAGGGGGAAGGTTGATTGAAGAATTGTTCACAGGTGGAATGACGAGGGAGTTGGAGGCAGGTGAGTGAATGGGACTGCAGAGTGGAAGGGGAAGTGGGAGTGGCCAGGGAGGAGACATGGTCTGTGGAGTGACAGATCATGACACTCTCCCTCCTCCTCCTTCTCTCTATACCTACTCCTCTACCTCGTCCTACTCTCACTCTTACCCCTCTCCTTCTCTGGTTGTCGATCTCTTCAAGGTTCTCCATTGTTCGCCCAACAAAACAGAGGCTCTCTAGTCCCTTTTATGCTGCAGTCCTGATTGCAAATTGGTCACATTCATTCATTCTCATTGATCTGAATGTTTGAAGATTTGAAGATGTTGAAGATTTGTGTGTTGTAGGTTGATGTTTTGAGATTTTGTGTGAGAAGTGTGTGCAACAACTGAACATTCTGTGTAGTGTTTCGACAACAAGGTAATGTTTAATTGACATCAGAGTGTAAAGAAGGAAAGTCAGAGTCTAATGCAGATAAGGGGGTGTGATAACTGTAATTGTCATTGAGTTTTTCTATGATCTTCAAACATACCACCTCATTTTCAATTAAAATTCTAGAATCGGCATGGCTTCATATAGATCAAACCAATTTTACTGTATGTATGAAGTGTGGGATCCTCTAAATCGAGATGGGACAAACACCCCATTGTAAAACCAGCCAACTGAGATTTGCAAGGGCATTCTCAGTTTCCACGGGAACAGGCCCAACAATGGATGGCGAGCTGAACTAGGCCAATTTCAACTTCAAAATTAGAATGCAGAAAAGAGAAATCACATTCTACAAAAAAAATCTATAAAAGCAACTGACCTCAACTTCTGCATTACAAAACCCACCACCGCGGAGGTTGTGTGCATCCCACCTTTGTCGAGCATCTACACAAACACAACTGGTCCGTGTTCGGGGGAAAGAAGCTGGGCACAGAGGGTGATAATAGTCACTACACGTAATCCTCCCTCTCAGCAGCCCGTGTTGGGCGGGAGGAGTAGGACGAAGGGTCTACGTCTTCCCGCGTGCGTGCGTGTGTGCATGCGTGCGTGTGGTTGAATCAATTGGCATAACAACTAAATTGGGGAGAAAAATAAAAACAAAGACCTTCATTACTAAGAGGAGAACATATAGAGGAGTTCCCTCTGTCAGCTGGTCCTGAGGCTGGTAGAGAGAACTATAGGCCCATTCCCAGAAAGGACGTAGTATATTTATTTATATATGTCTGCAATTGATCATATAGAGACTGCATGGCCAACACAGGCATACCTGGCTTCAACCAAAATAACTGGTTCTAGAACTGGTTCCATTCTAGATTCATGGATCCTTGGTGCTTTCTCACAATTTCAAAGGCAATTTCTTTTGGTTCCAGTTCCAAACCAACTTTTAGGGTTCTGAACCAATTCATTTTCAGTGGAAACATTATTAGCGAGGAAAATTGGTTCAACAACGGTGGGGAAAAAAAGGTCATAATAGATATCAGAAGTTCTTGTTCTCTGTGGCCTCTTTTCCACCGGGGTTAAACCGTTTCCCGTCTAATATCGGAACAGGAACCAAAAAATGGCCGCCGGTTCTGTGAAAGCACCAAAGGTTCCAAATTAAATTGTATGAAAGAAATATACCAGCTCAGATCGCATGAATAGTTATGAGACATTTCACCAATAATGTCATGCCCAAAACCAGGGATACCAGCCGGGTTGACAGTGGTTAACAGAAAGCTATAAACTATAAAAAATGAAACTAATATAAAAAAATGAATTTCGGGTTATCATTGTCAGCATTGTTGTAGTACATTGATGTGACACTGGATAAAATGTGTGTCTCCGTTTTCTACAGCGTAGCAGCTCCTGTTCATATAGCCTAAAGTTGCTGAGACAGGAGCAACGTCTTCAGAAAATACGAATGGTCAATATTGCCCTGGGCAGAAATGGGGTCTGACTACTGGGATGGTAAAAAGAAAATCCCTGAGGACATAAAGCTTTGATGAAAATCTGTGCTCCGTTTGTTGGCACAAATGCTCAAATGCATTGCATCAAAATGGGTATCGGGTCTTGGGGGACGAATGAGAATGTTATATTGCAGATCAAGTATTCAATATCAATACAAGAAATAGCCAACTGCCATGCTGTTTTCACTGCCTCGATCAGCAGTTCTCAAGAACAGACACACTGTGCTGTAGAGGGAGAAGTGGTCAGCTCAGCTATTTTGTGTGTTTGTTCATAAACCAACTGAATTAATTAAGCCTGTCCAAATAGAATTGCCCCCGGGGTTGCATGCCAGAACAAGACAGAGTCTGAAAGCTTCGCTAGCAGCCCCCTAGAGTCTGTGCTGCTCCTTACATCCGACTGGGAGTTGTGCCTGAATGGTGGCGCGATGGGGAAAGGTCATGGGGTCAATAAAATCAGTAGGGTTCATCCTGTTTGCAAAGTGGAAAGCTGCTAGAGGAAAGGCCATGGGGGTGATCGAAATCATCAGGGTTCATCCTTGCACAACACATGTGCGTGCTCAGCTAGTTTCATGGCAATCTTCCCATTAGACTTTGAGATTCAACACTGCAAATCAGACGTCCAACATTAGACATTAGATGACACAGCTAATTTCCATGTCCGTCCAGCCAGCACAGTGTTGGAGGTATCTTGTTTAGGACTAGGAGTGCATGTGTGTTGTTGGACGGACAGTGTGTGTTTTGCAGGGTGAGTGCATGTGTGCATGGCTGCCTTAGTGCATGCATATGTGTTATGTTTCCTCACTGTTCTAATCTTTGCAAACACAGACCCAAGGAAACAATTAAAAAACTTCAATAGCCCCTTTCATGGGCCTTCCTGTTCTGAAATGAGTCTGATGTTCTTAAATTTCCCAATCACACTATGCGTCTGTTCAATATTAAAGCTTGTCCCTGTGCTGCTATATACTACATACCCATGCAGGTCCCTGGAGCTGTGTAAAAGAGATTAGCTAAACTCATCTACTTCACAGTCAGAGTGTGTTATACCGACAAGCCCGGGGGCCAGAGATTAGTCCTGAAAATTAACAACCAAAAAGTTTCATTGTTTTCCAGCAGATTGCTTTGATGTGGTTTGCTATCTCCGTAACCCAAATACAACACCTCTTGTCCTCTCCTCTCCTCTCCTCTCCTCTCCTCTCCTCTCCTCTCCTCTCCTCTCCTCTTCGGCTCTATTTTACTCTTTTTCTGAGCCTGAATTCCTTTTCTGTCTTTAGAGTAAATGACTCACCTTGAGTGCCATAAAGTATATCATAAACTGAATGCCTTCATAGTCATATTCTGTCCACTGATGCACATCACAAGGACATGCACACAAGCAAGCAAGTCAGAGAGCCTGCCTGGGAAGCAGAGGGTCCCCGGTTCGATTGCAGCTATAGGCCCCAGGGAAGTGTCCCTGTGCAACTTGACAATTAAACCCTAACTGCTCCCCGAGTGACATACAGCTCACTGCTAGTAGTGATAGGATGGGTAAATGCAGAGGACAAATTCCATGCATGGGTAAATGTACAGTGGCAAAAACACCCCAGTGAGTGCATGGGGACCTCATGGGCAAGATATATGTATACGGTCGTTGTTTTATACTCTGGCTATTCCAAAATAGTGTTGCGATACAGCACGTTGTGAGTTTGTAAATCTGCTATTTTTTAAACATCTTTAAGAAAATCACATCCCCGTGAAGTGAGGGGCGCTCCTATCATCATACATCATCTCATTTTGGCCAATCACAATTTGCGTCCTCACTTTTGTCTTCAATGTTTGTGTTTACACAAACCAGGAAAGCTGGGCATAGGAGGGGCTAGCGTGGCTAGAGCCCCTCAAAAATGAAAGTTTTTTGTCCTGAACTCTTGTAACATTTCACATGTCACATAAATTCAGTTGTCATCTTACATGATCATGGTGAAAAGATGAGTTTTTTTAAACATTGTATCATGGTTAAAAAGATAATAACGTAAGTTGACAAATTAATTCATGAAGAAGTATTATACATTTTTTTATTGGATGATGTACGACGACAAGAGAGCACCTCACTTCACACGGGTGTGATTTTTTTTAAACACTTTATTTTAATTTTAACGGGTGTGATTTTTAACACACTTCTTCTGTTCTGTGGGTCCCTGGTGTAAATCCTTTAAATCCTTTCCTTGCGTGTGCGTGTGCGTGTGCGTGTGCGTGTGCGTGTGTGTGTGCGTGTGTGTGTGTGTGTGTGATGCCGGATGATGAGGGCCGACATCAATGCTGATTTTCGCAAGCTCCCCGTCGTCATAGCAACACTAAGGTTTTTTTTTTATGTGAGTGGTATTTAATTTCCATCCCTGACTCTTTGTTCAACAACCCTGAATAGAAAGGATGTGGGCAAACATGGACAAAACATAAACAAAACAAAGCAAGCCGTCAAACCTGGGTGAAAAAATGACCATACATATGGAAGAATTGTGAATAAATCTGAAGTAGTGAAGGCCGTGCTGGTGCTGCTGTCAGGATGGATGGCTGAGGACGCTTTGAAGGTGCTTTGAAGATTCAACTTATAAACAAGGACTTACGCTCACGCACGCACAGAAGATGGGATTTAGACCGTGCAACGTTTGTGTGTGCGGTTTGAGCTGTGATGTTCAAGTCTGCGTGTGTGTGTGCATGTGAAAGTTTTACACAGAGGTACTTCCAGTCCCGCTCAACACACACACACACACACACACACGCACACACACACTCTCTCTCTCCTCCTTGTCAAGAGCGGAAACCAATCCCCCAACGGCTAGCACAGTTGGTATGGTAACGGATGAGTAATGCCCCAAATCTCTCCTCATTTTAACGACTCATTACTGGCTGCTGCCGTCCCAGAATGTCACCGTGCCTGTCCTCTCCCCTGCCAGCACCACACACCATTACCGATACCATGCATGCATGCCTGCCTGCCTGCCTGCCTGCCTGCCTGCCTGCCTGCCTGCCTGCCTGCCTGCCTGCCAGCCTGCCAGCCTGACAGGCTGACAGGCTGCCTGCTGGCTGACTGGATGACTGACTGGGTGTCGCATGGAGAGGGAAAGATGTCCCTGCTGCAGGGTGGAAACATTGTATGTCCGAAAAACAGTTCCTTTTTATATTATCATTTTAAAATAGCGACAATAACCGATCTACAAGCTCACAGCGTGCGGTACATCTGCCATTTTTACTACTTTGGTGCATATAATCTTGTATGATGAAGTCAGGCTTTCATTTACAAAAGTTGAGATGTGGAGATAAGAGGTTTCTGCCCCGGCTGCAGCAATGATGTGTGAATGGGTTAGTTTAGCACAGCGGTGATCATCCACTGTTGTCTCTCCACTCACCTTCGCTGTTTCAATTTCCTGCATTTATCTATCTGACTTCCTCCTCTCTCTCTCTCTCTCTCTCTCTCTCTCTCTCTCTCAACACACTCAATGCACTTTTAGAAGATTCATTCACTGCAGTGGAGAAAATGTGATTCCCCCTATCCGCATTTGGGATACACTTGTAGGCCTAATCATCACAGATCGAGTTAGGGAGTGAGAGGGAGAGCTTATCCCAAGCTAACCTTTCTTATGTGGATATGTAGCCTAACTATTTCTGACAGCAAATGCACAATTCTTATGGTTTCTTAAGTTAGATGCAATGTATAACAGCTCAGTGTGTACACATTGTTTCTATTCCCTTTTATTTGTACATACATTATTTAGTTTTGATTGTAATTGTTCCACTTTTGCTTTGACAATGAAAATATATGTTTTCTCGTGGCAATAAAGCCAATTTGAATTGAATTGAGAGAGAAACAATGGGAACGAGAGAGGGAACGGATCCCCTTTCAATCTAACCCTAATTTATGACTAGGCCAGCGCCATACAAGTTGGAAATGTATGCCCCAACCCGATAAACCTGTTGTACTTATTGTTCAGACCACTCGTTGTACCCTTTATCTTAGTACGTACAGAAAGGATTCTTCCCTTGCAGGTTTGTAACTCTGAGACTGAGAGTGTAGACGCCATGGTTGAAACTTCATAATATCGTAGAGTTGGAAAAAAGAAAGAAAAAAGAAGATACAAGGGGTGGAAACCGTGCAATAAAAGCAAAACATCTTGTCGATAAGGAGGCATGTCAACAGGCTGACAGCACTGCAGAAGGATCACAGGCACCCATCTCTTTTCATTCATAAATGCATATTTGCTGTGAAAAGGAATTGTTATGCTGTCTGTCAACTTTGCAGACTGTCACTGACATACTGTGTAGAGCAAGGCTACAGGAACAGAGAGAGAGAGAGAGAAGCCACCATGCTTGTTAGAAATTGAATGCACATTGAAGGAAAGGAACTGCAGGAGTGTGAAGGATGCAGAGGCGAGCTAAATGACCTGCTTATACTTATATAGCTGCTCTGGATCTGAAATTCTTCTTGAAAATCAAGTTCAGACTGATTAATGCTGATGTGCTGTTGAGTTAGGCGTGTGTGTGCATGGCGTGTGGTGTGTGTGTGTGTGTGTGTGTGTGTGTGTGTGTGTGTGTGTGTGTGTGTGTGTGTGTGTGTGTGTGTGTGAGAGAGAGAGAGAGAGAGAGAGAGAGATAGGTTTTCCTCAAGCTATCCCCTCAATAATCACTGCATGAGAGTAAATGTCTTAATAAACTTTTGTTAGGCGCTTATCCAGAGTGCTTCGTGTGAACAATATAATCTATAGGTTCAGAGGAAACAGTGATGGATAAAATAGGCCAAATAAATACAAAACAGCCCAAAAACAAGCATTTCTGAAAAGCTGTGTTTTAAGAAACAATTTTAACAAAGATTATGCCATCGCTTTGATTGATTGATTGATTGATTCACTGTATCACAACTAACCACAAATCATACATGTTGGTTCGAAGTAAAAACACAATAAAGTCCAGCACTTATTTCCACTGTGGTCCTCTCACAAATAAACAAGATGACAAACCACGTCCGTGGCAGTTATAATAAATCAAATCACTTTGCATAACAAAAAACACACAATGACAATGCAAGGAAATAATAAAATAAAAAGTTAAAAACATGCTCACACAGGTAGAAACTCAAATGAGTTAATCCAAGCTAGTTATATATCCAAGCTCTTCCATTGATAGCGGCAGTGGCTCAGGGGTAGAGTGGCTGGAGGTTGCCAGTTTGAACCCAGGCTCCCCCAGAGTTAGTGTCAAAGTGTCCTTGAGCAAGACATTGAACCCAATTTCTCCTGATGTGCTGTTTGGTGCCTTGCATGGTTTCCGCTGCCATCGGTGTATGAATGTGTGTGTGAATGGGTGAATGTAGTGCACAATCTATGTAAAGCGCCTTGGATAAAGGCGCTATATAAATGCACCATTTACCATTTTATAGCACCTGCGTTTGTAAAAGACCACTTTCCAACATGACTTGTATAACATGTGACTTTCCTGTTCTACTCCGGATTTGAATCCGTGCTGAATTGTTTACCATTGGGCTTAAAGCCTGCCTGCTTGCTCAGGGAATAAAATTAATCTTGACCATCGGGTCAAAATGTGTGTCTAGGTAGGTGAGACGTGACATTTGACAGTAAATAAAACATCTACTGATGCACAAACTTGGACACGTCATCAGTGTTGTTACCTGGAGTCACTGGCCCTGGGTGTTTCAGGTCTCGCAAAACAGACGCCCCCCTCCAAGCGACCCGACCATGGCTGATCAGACCCGGGCCTGTGTCCAGGTGGCATGCTAATGCCTCCACTGTCTCTTGGGGGCCAAGACAGTCAGTGGAGAAGATGGCTGACATGATCTAAATGTCTCAATAGCAGACAAAATACAACCACCCAAATTGTATAAGTTATAACTGTACAGATTGGACAAAATTACATTACCTGACTCAGTAGTACAGCAATACCAGCACACGCCTCACTCATCCACTCAGCAACACACAGAGGTAATTACATTACCGGACTCAGTAGTACAGCAATAGACCACCAGCACCCGCCTCACTCATCCACTCAGCTAACACACAGAGGAATTCATGTGTCGCACTGGTTTAGAAAGTACAAGAAGGGAAGAAAGCTAGAGAGAGAGGTTAATGCTGTATACCCATCATCCTCCCCTGGGCGAGCAGCTTGCTGATCATTTATCATGAGTTGTGTGTGTGTGTGTGTGTGTGTGTGTGTGTGTGTGTGTGTGTGTGTGTGTGTGTGTGTGTGTGTGTGTGTGTGTGTGTGTGTGTGTGTGTGTGTGTGTGTGTGTGTGTGTGTGTGTGTGTGTGTGTGTGTGTGTGAACGAGCGTGCGCTGCTGGCACGGATGTGGCTCAAAGATAGCAGCAGCCACATTATGGGGGGAAGTGTTCGCTGCGTGTTTGTGTTTGAGCCTTTGCCAGATGGAGGATAAACATAATGCGGGGACAGGTGCGTGCGTGTGTGTGTTCGTGCGTGCGTGCATGTGCGTGCGTTGTACATCTTGGACAGTCATAAACTGTATTCACAATTGTTAATTATGTGCCAGTAATGAGACTTGGTCCTTGTGGGGTAGCATGACTTGTGCTAGAAGGCATCCTTGAATCATATTGTTCGGTTTTCTGTGAGATTTGCCGGGATCCGAATTCCACAGAATGCAAGTAGATCTAGCTAGGTTTAACACGCACATTGGTTTGTTTCTTGCTTCAATAATTTCCTTATTTTACGAATCAAACATGCTTTTTATAGGGTTTTTATTAATTCATTATTAAACATAAAACACATAATAACAACATTCACACGTTTGTTCAAACTTCCCCACACAGACTGATAATAGTACCCTGGATTTGTGACTTAGCACGCCCTTAAAGTCTATCACCTAACCCTGCTCTCATTTGGAGAAGTGTAGTTATATTGAAACATATTTATGGTATTCCTCTTTGCGAGGTTCCATTAAAAGTGTGCATGTGTGCGGTATTCCACTTTGTGTGGTTCCACTATGCTCACTTTGTAATGTGTGTGTGTGGTTCCACGTTTGTGTGGTGTTCCACCCACTAACCAGGTATGTGGTTTTAAATCTGCCATATCAAGATTTATTAATTGGAGAAAAGAAACACAACAGCACTTGGTTACAATCTAATTATCATATTACACATTAAAACATAGTTATGAATAATGCACATATCATATCATTATAATTACCGCTGGCCTTCTGCTGCTCCTGTCACGATGGTCTGGTGAATCTAAATTCAACCCTTGGCCAACAGTATACTTAAAGCAGGGAGTTGCTTTGGCAACCAATCAGATCGACAGGGGCAGTATTTCTGCCCCTGTCTTTAGCCAATGGCCATCCTGCTTGCCTCACTTGAGACAGCCTTTGCAACAGCTCCCATCACTTCCTGTCATGTGAGCTGCTGCTTATCTAGATCAAACTGTCTAGATTTACTGTTTATATTTATTATCTAGGCTTTACTAACCCAGTATAATATTGGTTACTTAGAACACATTTATCAATGAAAGGAATTAAAGAACCAGATTATGGCTCCTTCTTCCTACCTACATGTCCTGTTAGTAAGTTGAGACCCGGCCTGCCTGTGGAAGTCATAAAGCCCATTCTCACAGCCGGATCAGATAAGCAACCCTCAATGGAATGTGCCGGTCAGGGAGACCCATTTCAGTCCCTCCAGTTATCAGTGTGGAACAGTTGATCAATCATTTTGACCCACTATATATCTTTTACCACCAATTCTGATAATACTTTCCGTACATCCATATATAACTCGACACATATATTGAACCTCTGTAGTTTTTTGAGGTTAGTGGTTTGGGCATACAAATAATGTAATGTGCATGTTTGTGTTTGTTTGTGTGTGTGTTTGTGTGTGTGTGTGTGTGTGTGTGTGTGTGTGTGTGTGTGTGTGTGTGTGTGTGTGTGTGTGTGTGTGTGTGTGTGTGTGTGTGTGTGTGTGTGTGTGTGTGTCTCAGTAAGACAGCCCTCCCCCTATCCACAAGGGGGGGGCAGTGCACCAAAGCATTATGGGAATTGTAGTCCAGGAAGTAAGTGAGCCCAGTGTCCATGACATCAGAGACACTGGGCTCACTGATAAAATCTAAAATATCTAAAACCACAAATTACACACATAAAGACCCCCAGGAAAGTGTTCTAAATCTTCTAAACGTCATTAACATATATTATTTTGCAAAAAGGGTGAAATGTCCTGAGCGTCTGCTAAATGCCTAAATTGTAATGATAATGTATTGATAATGAATAGCCAACTTTGAGCGTTTGTCCCAACCTTAGAGTACTCTATACTCTAAGGTCCCAACACATTGAATGCCGTTGACAATGAATGGCCATCTTTGAGTGTTTGTGTAAATACAAACAGACAAAGGTGAGGACGCAAATTCTGATTGGCCGGAATGAGAAGATGTATGATGATGTACGATGATAAGAGTGCCCGCCCCTCACTTAATTCGCACGGGTGTGGTTTTTACTTGGTAGAAATACCTCCAAAACATATTGTCTTATATTAAAATGGCGGGGAAAGCAATGATTTACAGTCCCAGCAACGTGATATAATCCAAAACGTAGGCCCAGTTGCAGCCATTTTGAAAACTGGCGGTCATAGGCCATCTTGAAAATGTAGGAATTCTGCGTGGCCCGAGGTTGATCAATTAGGGTCATATATATGAAGGTCATCTGTGCCAAATGTCATGTTTGTATCACCAACTGAACTATCAATCAGTTCCGCCTGACTAAATTGTGCAGAATATGTTCCTATCTTCATATAAAAATTGCAGAATTCTTTCCTACTCAGTCTGTCTCATAGGAGGGCTGTGGTCAGTTTAGAAACCTGTCCACCAGTGACATCATTGTTAGGCAGATAAGATTCAAATTAAACTCTGCTATTTCATATGAACATTAGTGAGCACCAATTATATGGAGATAGAAAAGTGGTGAAGTGGTCCTTTCTGGATTTTAGAGCAGGTTGAACCTCACCAATACACGACACCGCCACCTTGTGGTCAAAGACGGTCCATGTAATTTCTTGTCTTTCAAGTTAGTCAGTCAGACAGCCAGTTAGTTAGTTACTTACTTACTTTATTGACACAATTGTATAAAACATTGAGTCCAATATTGGAAAGTCCAAGAATAAAAACATGAGCTTTCTGTTGCTCCAAAAGTGACAGGCAGGCATGTAGCATACACAGGGATGTTGGACCCTATGAATCTGGTGTCCAGTCCAGGTTTGCAAAAATCTTTGCTAATTTAGCATCTTTGAATATTTCATGCCTATACAATGTTGCTCTAAAATCACCAAACGTAGTCTTTAAGGCAGGGCAATGAACTTTTCACCAACTTTTCTTCATGATAGAAAATAGAGGTTAGAGTTTTTTTATTTTAATCTTGTAGAAAACTGAATCTATTACTATCAAAGTGATCAGATAGTGACCTCCGTATACACTCCGCACACAGAGCATTGTGTCATCATTATTGTTGAGTTTCTGCGTTCTATGACTTGGTGGCTCCGCGATCCATGATGGCCTTCTTAGTGTTTCGCTCAGGTTTCAAAATCATTATGTAACACTTTGGTCCAAATAGTGCCCCCAAAAGACCAAAACTAGATGCTAAAATAGCAAATACCTCCACTACATCTGCATATTTGCCTGGGGAGCTGATATATGCTGGGATGAAGGCTATCCACACGGCACAGAAGATCAACATGCTGAAAGTGATGAGCTTGGCTTCATTGAAGTTGCTTGGAAGATTCCTCGCTATGAATGCTAGGACGAAGCTGAGGAGTGCCAGTACACCAATATAACCGAGTAACACTGCAAAAACAACGGTTGATCCCACATCGCACTCATAGACGATTTTGTCACTTTGATATTGCGTGTTTTTATTAGGAGTTGGTGAGGCAGACACAAGCCAAGCTGTGCAAATTATTGCCTGGATAGAAGTGAGAACCAGTACTGTTCCTCTCTGCTGCATAGCACCAAAAAACTTCATAATGTCTGCACTCCCAGGGTTAGAGGACTTGAACACAGCCACAACCACCACAGTCTTTACCAGGATACACGAGACACACAGCACAAAGCTGATCCCAAACACTGCATGCCTCAACTGGCACGTCCAGAGTCTGGGACGGCCAATGAACAGAAGTGAGCACAGAAAACACAGTTTGATTGACACCAAAAGTTGGTAGCTGAGTTCTGAGTTGTTGGCACGTACCATAGGCGTGTGATGATGATGGATGAAGATTCCCAGGACAATGGCACAGGTGAGTGTGCCCAGCAATGAGATGGCTGTCAAGGAGATACCCAGGGCATCGTGGTAGGAGAGGAACTCAATGCTCTTTGGTACACAGTGGTCACGCTGGGGACTGGACCAGAAGTCCTCTGGACAAACGGTGCACTCTGTAGAGTCTGACAAATAAGAGAATATTAGGGACAAACAAGTACAAGTATCGGCCCTATGCCCTACGGACAGCCTACGGTACATACTGTACATAATGTAAACCTACCAGTCTCATTGCTGATCTCTCCCTCAGAACAAGCAATGCAGTCAAAGCAGCAGACGGGTTCTCCTTTCCTTCTGGCTGCACGGGTTCCAGGGTGACAGCTCTCACTGCACACTGACCGAGGAGGCTACAGAGGAGAGTAACAATGATCAGTTTCAGTCCAAACACAATTAGGCCTACATTCACATCATGAGTTCAACATAAGTTATTTTAGAATACAAAAGTGACCTTGTTGGTTTCAATTGAGTTCCAGACAATCCTGTCTTCATCAAGGATGAGTTCTTCACCTGCGGAGGCTGACTTCTTGTACACACCTACAATCTGAACCTTTGTGCTTTGTTCACCAGTGAGCCACGACCAGTTCATGATGTCACAGATTGGTGAGGCATCACTATTCCCATCGAATGATACTTCATCACCAAATGATGTGGTGAAATTAATCCTTTCCAGATAATACACAAACTACAAACGGAGATGAACCAAGAGACTTTTGTAGTTGACATAGTGATAGTGACAGGTACAGTTTCCTTGCAGTATTTACAATATGATTTATACCATACATAACCATTATTATTCCAAGTTAAATCCAACTAGAAACTCTGAGCCGATTCAACAAATGTGCTTCTAAATCGATTCAACGAATATCTTCTAAATCAATTCAACAAATGCCTAAAAACGTATGTTTATATGTCAGTCGTTCTCAAACTATTTCATGTCAAAGACCCCATAAATTGTATGGGGTAAATTGTATTTGGCTGCGGAACCCCATCTCAAAATATTTTGTTCCAGGGACCCCCAGAAGCAAAGATTCCTCCATCTGGCAAAGATTTGAGTTAAAAATGTTTGCTTTAAAAAACATAGATTTGCACAATTGATCATGATTTTTGAATAGCCAAAGTATAAAATAATATTTAAAGTGGTTACACAGATGCTTTCCCGGTTTTAATGGGTTTGTTATATTATATCGCACCTGCCATAGCTGTATTGCCTGCAAACTGGCACAGCTGTGCCCGGGGAAAGGCCCTCTTCCTGGCACACATTGCAACATGTCATGGAGGGCATGGGCCAGAGCATACACAGCCTTGTACACATTATAGTCTACCATGAGGTTCGACACGTCCAACAGGGTCGTTTCTGCTGTTCCTAGGTCCTCTTGTCCCGTACACACCCTTCCCCCAGCATCCACCCACTCTGATGGAAGGGGTGCAAATTTACAGTGAAATGTGTGCTCCCAAAACTGCCTCACCTGAAGAAACAAAAATATATACTGTACAATACATGGTAATGCTATGGACATTAGTTAAGTTGCTAGAAGAATAAAAAAAAACAGGGATTAAGGTGCAATTGCCAGCGCACACGCATAGTCCACCTAAGGTAAGGTACGCACACACGCACGCACACACACACACAGTACCTGTACAACAGAGGCAACAATAAAGACCAATTTGATAAGTGAAACAAAACACTCACTATGGTATTTTCGTTGCCGCTGTCAAGGTCATTGTCGGGATTTATTTTCAACATGAAGTCCTTGAGGCCCGGTATCTCCCCGCGACGGAGTGCGACACCCAGGGTGCCTCTCAGGTAGGGCATATAGCGAGCATTCAGGTCGTCTGAGTTCTCTATGAAATCCACAGCCGCTATCCACTGTACGCCACTCAGCTTCTGCTTCACCACCTGTTGATTGTGATCATCAACAACAACAATATCACAACTATAATAATAATAATAATAACCAGTAATACACCCTGAGGCAGACTGCTGGGCGAGTGCTGGCGCTTTGGGATAACATATTATATGGGGCGGTGGAAATACAGCACCGGAGCACACTCGCCTATTAGTTTGCATTGTACAGTGCACTCAGTGCGCTATTTCCGAACGTGCCAATGGAATGAATGCTGTACTGGCCATATATGGAGCGTGTCTTGAGTGTACACGGTTTGATGAGGTCAGATCAACATACTGTATGGAATGCCAGAACGGGTCAGCTCCATATGTGGAGATCTAAGTGTGGCAGTGGGGGCAGTGTCTTGAGTGTACAGGGTTTGATGAGGTGTCACGAGGCGTGATGTCACGAGGCATGGCCTGACTGACCGACTTCCATAGTAAACAATAATAATATGGCCCGGACGGCTAACTCAACCGTCTGGGCACCTATAGGCTGCTGAGCCAGCTTGACGGCATGCCGCGGGTTGGACTCCCGATCCCGACGGCCTTTGCCGCGTGTCTTCACCCCCCATCTCTCTCCCCATTTCCTGTCAAATTACTTTCAAACTATGAATAAAGACAGAAAAAGAAACAAAAAAAACAATAATAATATAATTTTCTGTAAACCATCAAGGTAAATTCAATCTAATACAATTATAACAATATACCATAGAATTTGATTATTTGCTTATTGTGCAGAGAAGAGTAAAAATACATAATAATAACTGATCATTTCATTTGAACCTAATACAGATAAAATGCCATTGTGATGAAACAAAATGCTTGCAATTAAATATACGCTAGCAAACTATATATTTGTTTTTAGGATGTCTTGACTTCAATATAACTATTTTCAGGTGTCTTATACCTATGACTTCCTGAGTGAACATGGATCATTATAACCCCAACCTCGTCCATGAGCCTAATCGTACGGATCCCGTATTCGAATATGACGACCACGCGAGCTGTGGATGCCTTCATCCTGGAAACGAGCCCCTGGAGTTCAGCCGGGTCACTGTCCCAGGGCAGAACCTCTGCGTACGCCAGGCAACCCCAACCAGACTGGGCCAGCTCGGACTGGAACATCTGGGCCGCGTCTCGGCCATAGGCATCGTAACTGTACAGAAATCCTGCCCAGGTCCACCCCAACCTTCTCATGATCTGGAGCATAGCTCGCACCTGATTGCATAAAATAATCGAGGTATAAGTGCTTGATCTAGAGATGAGTGGTTTTCAACATTTTTCATATCAAGGTCCATTATTTATTCTGCATTTGAGCCATGGACCACCATTGATGAGATTTAGCCCCTCAGACCCAAGACTTTATAGATAAGATGTTGTCCACAATTCCATGCTGTATTGATGTGGTATCACAGGAGAGATAACAGGCAAACATTGATCTTCTACATTCTTCTACATTCTCAAATTGAGTAGACTTCTTAAGTAATAATTAATTCAGATATACAGATGTTTAAGTAGCAATAATTTAACTATTGAGAGTAAAATTAAACCTGTTTCATTTTACACTCTCTATCTACTGTAGATAATCAGTAATGCTGATGTAATGTCAACATTACGTTTAATTACGACACCACATAAAAATGCAATATTTCCAGCCAATTTTGTTTGTTTGAAAAATAAAATAAAAATCACATAACATCACATCAGTAATGAGCATTTGACTCGGAGCAATAAACCCTTATCTCCCAGGCTCCCTCCACAGGCACAGTACAGAGTTTGAAGTAATGTAGAATTGTGTGCAGGATTTAGATGTGAGGCGACTTCATTTAATTGACAAGTTTTTAAACGAATATTGTATTTTAAACGAAAAGTCCTCAGTCACACTGACACACATACATACAGTATGCCAGTGTGCAAGGGATTTTCCTCCTGAGAGGCGATATGCTGAAATATCAATAACACTCAGTAGAGGGAGGTATTTGTCAAGTGTGTGTGGAATATATACTTGGAGGTTCACCTGTATGGTATTACTTATGATTGTTCTGAAGAAGGAAGGGTATTGATCCCGATCACTCAGACAGGAGCACAATGCATAGTGGCTTATCTGAAAAAGACACAAAACCAGTGTTCATTTTGACAGCAGATTTTGATTCAGTTTTAGTCCTAGTCTTTTAGTCCTAGTCATATTTTAGTGATCTGAAATGTTTTAGATGTAGTCGACTAAATATCATAAGATTTTATTTGACTAAATATCATAAGATTTTATTTTTAGACCACTAAATCTACAGTAGGTTTTGTCAACAAAAAATAATAAACCAGCTCAGTGGCTCGGCAAGGCTTACTTGATGGCGTTGTAATGCCTGATTTTACACTTGTTTACGTGCTGAAAATAGCTGATCTACAACATGCTCACAACATGTCACGTCGTGTGTGCGTGTACATGTAGGCTATGTGTATTTCAGAGCTTAGGTCCTTCCATGCCGTCAGTTCTGGGAAGAAACATGGTGTTTTATAGGTGATGGTGAAAGGAGGTTCAAGTAGTAAACTTACCAGGGGGACTCTGTACAAACCCAATACACTAGAGATGACAATAGAATTTGTTGAGCACCGGAGGAGAGCCGACACAGCGCTCATCCAAGCCAAACTGCTCCTCTTTCCCACTGGCCAATGCCAACGCTGCTCGGAATGAGACTCCCAGCGTGTAACACGTATCATAGATACTGTACCCCAGACTAACGTTGGGTAGCAGGCTGGGGTTTCCGTTGATCTCTGTAATGGCAAAAGCCATGATCTGGGCCCATCTGAATGCATCAACAAAGAAACTAACAGAAAGAAATGAGTGACGTTCCATTACTTTTGGTGAAATGTAGAATACAGGACATTTAGTGTTTCTACATAACGATATGGTATATACTTTTCCATATTACTGTCATGACTGTCTAGCAAAATAAGCAGGCGCACTGATATTGATTTGTGAATGTCTTTATTAATAAATAAGCGTTGAAATGCCAATTAAGTATGACCAAGGCCAGGCTGATTTGCAGGGCCTGTCACTCTGATCTGTGCAGTGCTCATCTGCAGCTGTTCACTTGACAGTGCAGTGAGTGACTGGCAGTGGCAGTGCAGTGATGTGACCTCAACTCAAGCTACAGACAGACACAGACACTGTCGGCTGGAGAAAAAAAAGAGTGAAACTTTGGATTACAGTAAAATGAATCGCAGAGAACATCCCTAATAACAACATCAACTCATTCTAGTACCAATACGTCACAAGAAAGTCCCTGCTGTTCTGTTGCTTGCTATTCTATTTGTGATACTCACCCATAGCAAACGGGGTCCGGTTGCTCAGAGGTGAAAGTCAGATCAGGGAATACAGAGGAGATGTGCATATTAAACAAGCCACCCAGAATCAAGTCCCCGGGCTTGTAGATTCTGTTGAGGTTAAACAATGCTTGTGAATCACAAGAGGAAGATGATGCAGAAGAAGACAAAGCAGAGAAGGAAAAGAACAATGTCAAGCATGGAAACAGGTGCATGACTAGAGAAGTCTTCATGACTGTGCTCCTCTCTCTGTCTAACCCCCTCCCCCTTCTCCACAGCTATTGTCCAGTTGTGTAGTTTTATACACAGTGCTGTGTGCCATCCCCTGCATGTGCCAACATGTGCCAACATGGCATTACGTAGTCACAACACCCTGCCCATCAAGAGGAACACGACCTCTCACTTTTCCAGATGTTCTGAGTAGGGACACAGGACTGACTGTGAATGAACTTGGTGTGGCAATGAGCAACAGAGACCAGTGGAAGCAGCTTGTGTCGCAGATCTCGAGGGCACTCGAAGGATGATGATGACAGTCTAGGTGAAGTTGGGCCCAAATACATGGTCCTCTATGGAGATATGGGTTTTTTTGGGCCCAATGACAGCGCCACAACAGGCCATTATATGAACTTTTAGGAACTCCCTCAAGGACCCCTAGGGGTCCCGGAGCCCACTTTGGAAACCACTGTCCTAATGAAACAGGGGCACTTGCATGGCAAGTTCAGTCTAATATGTTTCTATGGCTATTATTATCTGTTGTTTTTTGTAATCACTTTTTAGAATTGTCTAGCTTTTCCAGGACGAATTTGCAGAGTAAAAGTCAGAGCACCAAAGAATTTACTTTGCAAAAGTGATGACACACTGTCTGCTACCCTCCAAAATAATCTTATTTGAACTGAGGACCCCCCCCCCCCCCCCCACCCTGACGAGCACTTGGAATTGTACTGTAGGATTTGAGGCGTTACATTCAAATTTGTTTCACTCAGATCCACAGATAAATTAGACAATCTATTCTACAAGCAATATGGGGAGTTGGGGACCCCTACTCTGGGCCCGGCCCACAGTTTGAGAACCACGGCCACTAGAGGAACAGGTTGTTTGTGAGCTCCAGGACCTGGAAAATTACCAGTGGGTCTCAAAACACTGATGCAATCTGTCAGCTTACATTGCTAAAACTGAGAACAATAACAGATTAAAACAATAAAACTGCATTGTCGAACCAATCAAAGGCAGTGGGCGTATATCGTTGTGTTCTCAGAACGGTAGGCGCCGGCGGACACCTCTGATCGTCCCAGGTGGGTACCAATTAAACATATGAGCTTGCCAAGTGTTGGCAAAGGCAGGTGTGTGTTTACCACATCTGATGATAATGGCTCAGGGGCTATGCTCAGGGGTGATACAATAGTGGCCAACAGCTGCAATGATGGAAAATAATTCATTGTTACTGCTACCGTTTTTGTTACTGGTCAGGCCGCTACGTGGCCCTCACACCACTGTTAATTTTGACAGCAAATAAGTATGTAGTTTTAGTCATAATAGTCTTTTGAATACAATTCTTTTTCGTTTTTGCCACATTTTAGTCATCTGAAATGTTAGTCCCGCCAACCTCGGGTCGGTGGGACTTTCACCCTATAGTTTTAGACCGCGACAGTCACAGAGGGGCGCCGTCTTAGGTGAACTTGAGCCATGAGAGACACCACCGAGCGAGCTAAAGGTGCGCATTGCCGTGTCGAATGTTGCGAAGTTCGCTTGAGTCGACTCAGGGAACTCAGAGCTGCGACCCGATAATTATAGGCACAGAATAGTAAATCCCCCCGCTCCCGAACCCACTGGCGGCCCGTCTCACCCAATCACAAGCCACGGCGCCCCTTCCAGCCCCACCCACCTTGGGGTGGAAAACAGGGAGTCTGAGAGTGGCCCAACTGGGGGCCATGCTTGCTCAAAAATGGCCTGGGGAGCCTAGCCTAGCAAATGTATGATGTTTTTCATTTTTTCTCCCCATAATTTAATTCTCTGGATTAGCCATATTACATTTTATTCTAATAATTGTGTGTCAATGCTGTTACCTCATTAATGTTGATAATTAATGATCGCTCCTAACGCCATCAAATGTCCACGATTCCTCACATGATCCAGTCTCTGGTTGACATTGTGAACAAGATCAAGCACATGTCTCAGAGTGGGATCAAGAGAGACAGCACAGTCATCTCTGGTCAGGGTGGAGTCAGTGGGGCAGAGAAGCCCTTTGATTCCATGAATAACATTGTGGCCAACCTGCTGCTCAACATGACCAGGTAAGTATGGTACTAGCACAGGAATTACAGTATTTGTTGTGGGATTTGCTGACCTTACCTTGGTTATACTGTCATCATGGCGTATAGCCAAGGTTGTAACCCCGTGATTATTTTCCAATCAGCAGAGCTTGTAAACCAGCTATTTTCGCTGTGCCACATTGTCATACGATGAAGTAGAGAATGGACCTTACTGTAAGACAAGTGGTTTGTAAATACATCAAAGATGCGAGTATAATCCATTTCTAATGGATGCCTTGGCCTGGAGGAGAGGTCATCAGGTGGTCTTCAACCTTCTTAAAAAAGTCTCCTTGCACTTTGGTTTATGTTTTGCAATTTTCTAAACACCAGTCTTGACCCATAAAGACCTAAGGCCAATTCTAAAAATGTCTTCTAAGTCCTAACAGTTTTCTGAAAAAGCTGTTTCTACTGTATGTCAGTGGTTCTCAAACATTTTCATGTCAAATTTTGTTCCAGCGACCCCCAGAAGCAAGATTTGAGTTAAAATGTTCACTTTAATAATCTACATAAACTCAGCACAAAAAGATGCTGAAGATATGGGATCGCCGCTGGCTCCAGAATCTCATCCCGATATCTCACTGCATTGAGATTGCCTTCAATCATGACAAGTTCTGTCTTGCCTGTGAGAGATACTACCCCAGGTCCATACCATACCAAGGTGTTGTGAGAGATACTAGACTCATCACAGTAGTCCTCCCCGTAGTTCAGGGAGGATACAGACCAGGGGGAAGAGGGAGACGACATTCTCTCAGTGGTGGCCAGTGAGGGCCTTTGGCTGGGAGATGACTGTTAACCGCAGTTCAGCTGAGCCCTCTGAGAGGGGCAATGACTGATGTGGCTCCTGTCATGCAGAAAGGGGGCAAGGACCTTGTGGAGAGGATCACAGTTGCCTTGGACATTGCCCAGGAGGGGGCTCTGGGCAGACCGCCAGTGGTACTCATATTTAGTACCTTCAAGGAAGACATGGTGAGCTGAAAAATGGGTCTGAAAAAAGAGGCCGCTTCCATTTTACCCCTGATTTGGGGCTGCAGCCATAATGCCTTGGAGCTCAGGGCAGTGCACCTGGCTCTCCAGACTTTCCTCCTGTCCATAAGAGACAGACATGTGCTGGTGAGGACAGACAATGCCACAGTGTGGGGTGGTGGCCTACATCAACCGCCAGGGCGGGGTGGGATATCTCCCTGTTTTCACAGAGCATGGCAGGGAGGTTGCTCTTGCGGGCTCATGCACATATAGCTTCAGTGTTCATTCCTGAGGCTCACAACGCAACAGCGGACATATACTCTCGAGGGAAGGACTGCAAGAGGGGAACTGGCATTCTGTACCCTCAGGTGGTGCGGCAGCTTTGTTTGAGGTTTGTTGTGTGTGTTCAAGTTGTGCATTTCTTGGACAGTCATACACTGTATTCACACATTCACACAGTAAAATGATACTTGAGCCTTGTGGGGTAGCGTGTGTGTGTGTGTGTGTGTGTGTGTGTTTTTCCTGGTTGAACCTCACCAATACACGCAACGACACTACCACCTTGTGGTCAAAGACAGTATGTGTAGCCTAATATCAACTGCCAGTGCTTGACCCATAAACTGCCACACTGACTCACTTTTTCACGTCTCATCTCCTCTGGGCCCTTCTACTACAAGGGATGTTGGACCCATGATGGGAAGTAACTTTACTACTGTAAAGAGAAAATATGTGTACAAATGGAACTAAATTAACCCGTGGAATAGTCTACAGTACACTGTGGTGTCACTGTCAACAGCCTACACAGGTTGTTAACTTAAAGGTATATTCAGTGATTTCACTTAATTCAAATATCACTTATTTTTTTGTTTTGTTGTGATAATCCTCCCTACTATAGAGTGTGCTGGCCATATAAGGAGTTCCTCCCTGTCCCCAGTTAACCCCTGGGGGTCAAAAAACCTTAGGTTTCGTTTTTGACTCTCTATCCTGATTGGACGAAAGGCTGGGTCCCACAGCCAAAAACGAAACCTAAGGTTTTTTAAGTGAAATCACTGAATATACCTTTAAAACGGTGGAGGTGAACGGAACACTGTCCCTTGACTCCTTCAAAACCGCTCTCAAAGGGCATCTACGGACGGCTGCAATTCGAAACTGGCCACCGTAAAATCTGTTTTTTTCCCCCTTTTTACCTCCTCTATGATGATTTCCTATTTTGGCTATAGGCCTATAGAAGTGTATATTTGTACGTCTCTAAATGTTATGATGAATTGAAAATGGTGGACCCTATTGTAAACATGTGTAATGCTAGCTATGGTGTCGTCCACAGTTAACAGTTTTGTATTGAGTTGTGCTTCATGAAATGCGTGTACTGTAATTCTGCAAACTTTTAATAAATAGCCTACTTCAATCAATAAATCAATCAATCAATTCAGAATATATCAAGATTTTGTTAAATAGCAGATGGGATTGCTTTTATATTTTTTAAATGGTTAATTAAACTCGTTTTCAAATAGGCCTAATTGTAGTACAATTTGCCTCTGAGTACAGTACAAGTATTGAAAATTGGAAATCCTCAACTCCAACTCCAGTAAAGTAAAAGTAGGCTACCTCAGTCAAAACAGAGGGCTGTGAGGCCACTGCAATGCATTGAGTAAATGTATGTACTTACTGAGAATACTTTCCACCGCTGAGCTGCAGCAGAGTTCCACTACTGCGGAAGAAGACGTTGCAGCATGTTACCAAGGAGAGGACCAATCACAGAACATACGGTGGTAAGGTTGCACACTTTCATCATCAGCACAAGGGTAACCGGTCCGCTCCTGACTGGCGTTTACATCCAAACCGGCGACTTATCTAATGCTGTGACACCAGGGGTCGCTGTTTTGCGACCTTAGGTTAGTTTATTTTTCTTCTATTACTTATACACTTATTACATTTCAGCAAGGTCGATTCTGCAGAGTAGCCCAGGTCTCAGCAGGCATGTTCATTCATTTGTTCATTCATTTGGTTAGATCATTATTCATTAACATTGTAGAAAAATGGCAAACATCTGCCTTCAGCTGTCTAAATCATGCTGTTCTTTGCCATTTTAGTTTAATGTCTAGCACAGCACTTGAACATGAATTAATGTAGGCCAGCTAGGCCTATACTGATTACACTTGTCTGTATGTCTTTCTGTTCACAGATACAAATATGTGGTCAATGTGTAGGCCTATATGCATTATTGTCTTTTCTTTTTTCCCCCCAATAAAAATATCAACGATTCAATTTCTCCATTTCTAAATTTTCTAGTAGTGTCACCGACTCACCTGTGTTGGTATTTGGGTCCGGGTGGGGACAAGGTTCACTTACAGACAGACCTACAACAAATTCAGTCAGAAGATAATCAAATAGAATTGTGTAAACAGGTGAAAATATTCCAGTGAGGTCATGTTATAAAAGGCTGAAGGGCTATTTGTATTGTTTTCAGATGGACTATATGACAGGTCTAAGTCTAACGCAGGTTAACAGTAGGCTAATTAGTGTATTCTGTTACTAGTAATGCTCATGATATAGCAGACTTTGTGTCAGTTTACGTGAAATTGTTTTACATGATACGTGTTGTTGTTCTCCCATTTAACCCATTAAATCCAGGAAAGCATCTGTGTCATTGTACATTTTTGCTAGATATAGCACATTGATTGGCAATTCAAAAATAGGCCTATAGATAGCCTATGTAGATCTGCTATTTTAAGAATATCGTGAAAATTTGAATATGTGTAGGCTATTAAAGCAAATACATAGTGGCCAAATACATATGCATGGGCTATCATTTTTGGGACCTTGACATGAAAACACTTTGAGAACCACTGAAACATCTTATTCAATGAAAACACATTATGATGACATAGCCTCTCAGACCCAAAATTGTGTAGACTTAATTATTGTAGTATGCATCTATATGTTTAACAATAATTTAACTCTTGAGAGCGTAAAATGAAACCAAATGGACAAGGGTTCCATGTAAGTTTAACTCGGGAGTCGGGACCACCTGGAACCCCCTCAAGGACTACTGGTAGTCTGGTGGTCCCCGGACCATTGGTTGAAAACCACTTGGCTAGGGCTAGAATAGCCGGAATAGCGACCTCTAGAGACAGTATTCGCCAGGTCACCACCTTCGTTGCAACACCTCCCTCCACACAGAACGCCGGTTAGACCTCACTGCAAGGAGAGACGGACACTCACTCACTATACCCGGGGCAACAACAAGCAAGGGTGCACGCACAGCTCAATTAAATTGAATAAATAAAAAGAACATAAATGATAAACCGCTGTCACGGGAAGAAACTACTATAGGTCAGTAAACAGTTGAATGAGTTAACGTAGGGGCCAGTTTGACGGAGTGAAGATGCTTGCAGACATGATCGTGGAGGAGGAATTTGAAGTGAAGGAAGAGGAACCGTGGTACAGCAGGCAGCAGGACCTCGAACATGGTAGCTACATTTTCAATTTGTTTCTTTTGTTGTCTGTGCCCGGTTGGTTACTGGATGGCCTGCACACCTTGATCCACTACCATGATGATTCTGTAATAAGTCATGTTTTAAAACGTTTGTAATGAAACGGTGGAGGAATTATTCACCTATATGAAGGTATAATCCCTGGTCTGGAAAGGCAGGTGTCAGCAATTACATTCATATAGGCTACTGTATGCGGCAAAATTTAAAAGCCATGCCATACATGGGTTAATTGTCATTGTTTTTGCTCTTTTTATTGTATTTTATGTTATGCTTGTATTGATAGTGATACAATAGGCCTTTGGGCAATTTCAGCCGAATTGACAAGTGTGGCCAGCAACAGTGAATTTGTCTCTAAATCAGACTTGAATCTCTCAATTGTGTCATTTTCACATACCCTGTCCAGCAGTCAGATTCTAAAACAAATTCCTTGCTGTGAGTGTGTGTGCCTCTAGCCCTGTAATGGACCAGAGCTATAGTGTGCCTCCAACAGCTTGATAAAACAGAGAGTAGAGGTGCTCTATTTACTCTATTGAAAACAAGCTGTAACAAACAAACAAACAATAGCAGAAACATTGTTGACACTAATGTTTGCCCAAGGCAGAGCAAAGCCCTGGTGTGTTCACTGCCTGGATTTAGAAGGCTACAGCCTTCTTCAATTATTGGCCCCAATAATCTCCATCAGTGAGATTAAACATTGACCAATTATTAAATATAATTTATATTTAAATTAATTATCAGTTGAAACATGTTGGCAGTTGCCTTTTTAATTGAATAAAGGCTATCCCTCCTTTACCTTTGAGTGCCCGGATCGTCAGTTTTTTTCTCTTTTTTTCTATAGGCTAAAAGAATAATTAAAAAAACTCATCAATATAATAATCGCTAATAAAATAATGTTTTTGTGGGTGGTGGATTGGGTTCATGTCCTCTCTCTCTCTCTCGCTCCTTCAGACCTGCACCTGGCAGCAGAGCTGGGAAAGACCCTTCTGGAGCGCAACAGGGAGCTGGAGCAGGGCCTACAGCAGATGTACTCCACCAACCGTGAGCAACTGCAGGAGATCGAGGTACACGCTCAAAAATAGACCCGTTGTCTGTCCCTCTGACTATTATTAATCTACCATTTTTTTCATACAGAGTACGAGTACAAGTACTTAATTTTTAGTACTCGCCGATACCGAGTACCGATATGAGTACTTTTATTTTTGTTGAGTAACCACTTATTTTACCTCCTTTATCTTATAGATGCAATTGGGATCTCCGATCTACAGTAGTCAGTTGTCATTTATGCTTGTAGATCGGCTGTTTTCGGTGATTTGCTGCAGTGTTGGGTCAGACTTGCTCCTGTTGCCTAGTGTCAATTGGATGTTTTGGTACTCGGGTCAAAGTATCGGGGCCGGTACCGAGTACTTGAGGGTGGTATCGGCCCGAGTAACCGATTCCCGTATCGGTACAACTCTAATAGTTAGAGCCGAGATAATGAAGATGGTTACATAATGCTGGACATGACATAATGGCAATAATGCAACATAGAAGGATCTGTTTTTAGTCACAGTCGGTGTACAAGTTTAACAGTATGCCTCTGTATTCTTTAGCCACCATTCACCGGTATCACTATGCTGGCACCCTACGAAGCAGAACCTCATCTCGGAGCTACAATATGTAGCCGAGGGAGAGGTTCCGATCGGAGCTAGTTATCCATCAGCACTACAGCGCGGCACCAAGTAATATTCAGCAACTCCAGAGATTCACATTTTTGCTAGAATCGTGCAGCACTACCACAAATCTTGAAATAATTTTACATTTATTAACACAAATCTGCTCTTCTGGGGGTTCCTAGCACAACACATTTTCAGATGGGGGTTCATGGTCAAATACATATCATTTTGGGGGTCCTTGGCAAGTTGGCAGGCACAAAAACATTTGCAAACGACTGATTTAGAAGGCATTTGTAGAATTGTCCTCAGGTCTTAATGGGTTAAAGCTTCAAGAAGTGTTTTTCCTTGACCTTTATTGACTCTGCAGTCTGCTTGTTTGCAAGACCTTATCCATTCTCGCCTGTTTAATCGCAGCTGTTGATTGTGTGCCAATGTCAAGAGGTTCCCTAACGCACCCTAGTCTCCTCATAGGTAATTGTAACCCCAAATGTCACTTTCATCTTGTGGAGTAGATAAAGAAATGGCATCTATAGGCAGGTTTTCAAATCTAACCTTTGACCAAAACATCAATACAAGGCCATATTTTGTACCAAGATTATAGATTGTATCAACTTTTTCCATTGTCACACAATGTGCTGCTGATTGTACTTAACAACACAATCGGCACAGCATTCTAGCAGGAGCTGCTCTCATCTCATCTGACTTCAGTGTCGTGAGTAGGGTCAGCACAGCAGGGTGCCTGGTGCTAAATCCTCCCTCATGTCACCCAAGAGAGAGCAGAGTAATTACTTAAAGGACTGACCGCAGTGGATCAGCGGCCTAAAGCACGGCATGCTTGAATCGAGCTCATGAGATAAGATACTGTAAAACCTTTCTTTGGATATGTGGTTGTTGATAGCTGCCAGAATCAGCAGAATAAAGGCAGGAATATGATATAAACAAAAGTCTCAAATTACAAAAAACATAGAAATATGAACGCTGAAAGTGAATTCAGTATCTACTCATCAAATGCACTTTCTCTGTCATTTAGTTTGACACTGAAAATGTTTTTTTCATGATAACAATAATGTTAGGTCTGTTTAGAGCCGTCACTCAAATACCGTAATTGCGTGCGATTACAATTTAATTGAGTTTCTGTCATCGAACACTGGAATTTCTGTTTGGCTTTTCGCCTTTTAGGCTTCGTAAACACAAGTTGCACAAGGCAGATATGACACATTACATACATATTTAATTACTTTATGCTACATAAATAGCCGATCTACATGTCACATTGCGACATGTTTTGAGCTTGTAGATGCTATTTCCACTATTCTTTTAAACGTATGAACATGGAGATGATTATGCAAAATGTTCGATTATGTAATACTTGTGACAGGCCTAGGTCTGTTATCATTTTGCAAAGTTGTTCAGTGCGTCTGCCGTCTGTGGCTGTTCGAACAGGCAAATAAGACGAAGTGAAGGTTCAATGTGTCCTCGCTGCTTTAGCTGATAAGATTAAGTGCTCTCAGAGGGGAGAAAGGTAGCAAGACATTGCAGAGAGAAACACACAGAGGTGCATGCTTGCGCAATTTGAACAGGACACCGTTCATTGTGTTGGTCTGTGTGAGGCCGTACACACTATTGAAACAAAATCGCTCTCTCTGTTCCGGGGGGAGAGGGGAGGCAGAGCAGCTCGCAATTCATTTTCAATGGGAGTCACTGGGTTTCACAGAGCAGCTCTGCTCCATGGCTGTGTTCTGCCCTCCTCGCCCCCCATGGAGCAGAGCTGCTCTGTGAAACCCAGTGACTCCCATTGAAAATGAACTGCGAGCTGCTCTGCCCCCCCCCCCCCCCTCTCCCCCCGGAACAGAGAGAGTGATTTCGTTTCAATAGTGTGTCAGGCGCCTGACTCTCTCCAAGCAGCTCTTGAAAGCTGAAAGCTGTTTGAGACATTCAGATCTTGATGAGAATGACCTGCCCTTATGGTTGTCCTGGTGAGGTTCTACATTCCTGAGAAGTCACACTTCCAAATGCAGAGGTTGCAAGAGTAGCTAGCGAGGGCTTCTGACAGGGTGGCAGACAGACAATGTTAATAGATAAATATGCTGCTGGTTATACATTGGGTCAAGACTTCAGAGCAAGGGTCGGCAAATAAGATTGGCATCAAGCCAATTATTTTATAATAAAAATCTTACAGATGGGTGTTCTTTTTTGTCTGTGAGTCAACTGTATGAAGTTCATTCCTACATTCCCCTCTAATTAGACCCCCCCCCCCCTCCCCTTTTATAATGTGAAAGGATGTCACAAGATTTGCCACTGCTGCAACTGACAATTGAAAGATGTTTTCTTCCATAGTGCATGGCATTCACGGTCTAAAAAGGTGAATCTAAACGAGCCAAAAACATAATCCATTAATTTGGCAGAGCTTTCATCTTCCCCAACAGCGACAAGTAGCTAGACCTACACAGAGTAAGACACGCTTTGATCTCGCTGCAAAGCGGGGTGCTATGGGCTATAGTTCCAAACATTGGAACTATCCCATTGAGATAGAATGAGCACTTCCGCATTCCATTGTTACAATGGGAGTCAACGCTAGTGTCGCCACTGTCCTACTAGATTACTCTGGGCTAACTATCAAACTTCCTCTCCTTCCTGTTTCATTTACCCCACTGTCTGTCTGTGTCTCTCTAGTATCTCACTAAGCAGGTGGACTTGCTGAGGCAGGTGAATGACCAGCATGCCAAGGTGTACGAGCAGCTGGACGTGTCCTCCAGGGAGCTGGAGCAGAGCAACCGCAAGCTGAGTCAAGACAACAGGGTCGCCCAACAGAAGATTCAGGGGTAAGGCAGTGTGAACCACCATAATAAAACACAAGCCGGCCCTACCAACACTATACTTTCCTATTCGGCAAATGCAATATGACAGGCCACTGGAATGGTCAACATTTAACTCTGATTTCTCATGTGACAATTTACACTTTAGGTCCAATTTTGATAAAAAGGAGTGCTGCTTTTTTTTTTTTTTTACACAATCTCAATTCCAAATCGAAAAGCATTTTGAAGAAATGCTGAAATATTTTTAACCGAGTTGTAGTTATGTTCCGAGTTCAGAAAACACTTTTATCCCCTTTCTCACATGAACAAAAGAGATGCCGAAAATCTCAAATAAACAGACGCTTCTCTATGACCTCTTGGCTTGCACATCTACTCCAAAATCAAATTGAATTTGATTCCTGCATTTCTTATCTGGATGCGTTAAAAACTGATGTTCTGTGTGTCTGGTTGACCTGGATGACGTCATGTGTGCACGCAGTCTGACGGAGACGGTGGATGGACTGCAGAACCAGGTGGGGAAGTTGCAGCGTCAGATGGAGAAACTGAAGACAAGCCCCTCTCAGTCACAGAAACACAAAGAGCTCTGGAGACCCCACAGCACCCACAGTGTGTCCTGCCTGAAAGAGCTGCAGAAAAAACACAGGTGAGGAGAGAAACTCAAATCTTACCCCAAAAATACCGGTGTGGCCCATGCTATAATTTAAAGGAACATCACATTGTGTAAATCATTCTCAGAAACATCACAGCTTAACTTAACCACCGAAGCCTGTCGTATGCGTTGTCAGCTTGTGGATCTGTTATTTTTGACAGGTTACAATTGGTTAAAGGCATAGTGTGACTTTAACATGACTTTGTTCAAAGTACAGTATATTGTTCAAAGTGCAGTGTAATGGGCCAATGCTGTGGTGTTTGCAAAGTCACTTATAACTTCTTCTACTTCTAATGTTTGCTTCATACATTCCACACTGAAGGGATACTGGGGGGGGGGATTTCTTTGTTTTACTGAAGGAATATCTTTCTAGTAGTAGTGCACTAAATGTTCTACATTTGTTATGTTAGCAGTGTTAATTCACCTCAAATGTGACATTCTTTCAAACCGGCCTCATGCTGATTACAGGCTGTTCTGAAGAAAATCTACCCCAAATCATGTTAGGGAGAAGTAGGTGGAAAGAGGAAGTGTTGTTAAACAGGTTAACAACACCCACAAAACACTCAGCCTACTCCAATGGTTCTTAAACATTTTGATGTCAGGACCCCCAAAATTATATGTAACTACAGTCATGTACGCCTGTTTGAGTCAGGGACTTCCATTAGAGAAGATTTGTCAACTTTTTTTACGATCTAAGATATATCATGTTGTGTGAATGAATGGTGAACAAAAGATGCTCAAAAAGAAAGACACTGCTCCATTAGTGTAACTGCAAATGGTTGAAATGCAAACATGTACACATAGTGTACAAGTGTCTGCCTGCCTGGGAATCAGAAGGTTAATGGTTCAATCCCAGACTAGTCTTCCTGTGCTGAGGTCAAAGTGTCCTTGAGCAAGACACTGAACCCCTAACTGCTCCTTATGAGCAGGTTGGTGCCTTGCATGGTTTTCTCTGCCATCTGTGTGTGAATGGGTGACTGTAATGCACATTGTAAAGCACTGGATAAATGTACCATAAAATACATTTACCACGCACGCACAAGCACTTACAGTGTGAGTAGACATATAGTTAATTTCCTGCCAGTAGCAGGAGGTGGAATCTTTCTTCTCCTGAGAGTCTGTGTTCAGTCTCTGTGGGTAATCCAGTTAGTGCTGCAGTACTCTTATCCTTGGCAGAGCACGGAAGTCCCAAAGGCCAAAACAGCCTCATGACCTCCGTGCCCCATGCCACTGACCTGGATGTGGCTGGAAGCTTAAGGTCATAGTCCAAGATACTATCACTCACTGTGGCTCTGACCTGAACCTTCACCTAGATGCTAATCTCCACAGGACACCTTATATTGTCGTTGGTTCTCCTCACTGAAATATTTTCTATCACAATTTTAATAGTATAAGGATTCAGGTCAAGTGTCTGGGTTTTTTTGTCCCCCTGTTGGTGTGAGCTTGAGGGGGGGAAAAGCAGAAGTACAGACTGGAGGAAGTGTTCAATGCCATTTCTGCCTCATGTGAAGGACTTTGAGTTGTCTTCCTGTATGAAATGTGAAATGCAAATTAACTTCCCTTACTGGCATGAGTAAACACAAATAATGCATCTTAACCCATTACTTAAGACCTGAGGCCGATTCTGCAAATATATTGTTTCGGAAAAAACGTATGCTGCTATACAGTGGTGCTCAAACTGTTTCATATCAAGGACCATCCAAAATTATATTTGGCCGCCGTATTTGGATGGCAAGAGGCAAGAGGCCATTGACTCAGTTAAAAAGGTTTACAACTGCTGTAATACCATTATGGACTGCTCAATATCTCCTATGTTCTAAATGTCAAACAGATCTAGGCAGTTACTATCACTATTGTGAATGTAAGTGGATATCCAGGTTTTGGGATCAGGTGGCACGTGAGCTAAACGATATTCTTAAGGTGAAAATAAATCTGGGAGCTTTCTTACTGGGAAAAAGAGATGAATTTGACTCCCCTACAATTTAAACTACTTGATAAACTTCCTCTATCACCTCGGAAATGCAATTTGATCAATTGGATTAAGCATGAACCTCCCCCACAAGAGATTATGTGCCGTGTATAGTGGCAACAAAGCTTCCTTTCGGAAGGACTGGGCCCCATAGCTAGATTATTTTCCCGGATCCTTCTAGAAGCTCAATGGGGGAGAAAAAATAACCTGGGAATTTTGAATGAATACTCATGTGGTTGTGCTTGGGGATCAGGTAGTTTGAATGAATACTCATGTGGTTGTGTTTGGGGATCCGGTAGTTTTTGAATGAATACTCATGTGGTTGTGCTTGGGGATCAGGTAGTTTGAATGAATACTCATGTGGTTGTGTTTGGGGATCCGGTAGTTTTTGAATGAATACTCATGTGGTTGTGCTTGGGGATCAGGTAGTTTGAATGAATACTCATGTGGTTGTGTTTGGGGTTCAGGTTTTTTGTCGCTTTCTTCTCTATTGTATTGAACTATGGATGATGGTGAAGATGAACTGGAGGACCCCCCCGCCCTCCCCTCTTTTTTTGTTTTCCTGTTTGTTCTGTTCTGTTTGTTCTGTTCCGTTTGGTTATGCCAGGTTTGTAAAAGTATAATAGTCTTTGTCTCGTTTGTGAATTAAAACAAGACAATCAATAACCACATGTATTTGGCCGCCGACCCACATCTCAATATATTTTGGTCAGATCCACGGACCCCCCCCAAGCTGATAGTGTGGCGCTATTTTGGAATAGCCAAAGTATAAAATCTAAAATGACACAGATGCTTTCCTGGTTTTAATGGCAGACGGTGCTCAGCAGTGTCATTAGCCGTGTGGTTTTCCTGTTGTCCTCTCTCAACGCTAACTCAGGTACTCTTGATTTTGACAGCGACGACCCCCGCGGGCCCCCCAAAGTCTCGTGGCGTGAGGAGGAGCAGGCGTCTCTCCGGCGCTCCCTCCGCTCCCTGCAGACCCAGCTGGCGAGTGAGCGCGCTCATAGGGAGGCGGCGGAGCGCGAGGCGGACATGCTGGCCAGCGAGAACGCAGGTCTGGAACAGCAGCTGCAAATTATGGAGGGCTGTCAGGTAGGTTCAAAATGTCCCCTGGGCATGGGTGTGAGTGCAAAGAAATTCAGTTACATTAATCTGAGACCATAATTAGTTTGTACTCGGAACTACAATTGTCAGTGACATGAAAGTCCAGACATGCACAAGACAGCACATCCAGTGGTTCTCAGTTTTATTTCAAGGACTGCCATACATCTGAGAGTGTATAAATGGACTCTCACGGGTTTATTTGGTTCCATTCGTAGACTCTGTAAGGGTTCATTTGGAACCCCCTCAAGGAACGCTGAGGGTCCCTCGACCCCACTTTGAGAACCACTGGGTTAACACATTCTCCTCAATGAAAGGTCAGGGAAGGAACCTATTTCTCTCCAGATATTTCTCCATTTTTATAAGACTTTTGTTCTGACAAACAATACATTTTGTTTAATTATTATGTTCAGTTATATCATGCCTGTCTGTCTGACCAGTCAGTGGCCTTGTGGTTAGAGTGTCCGCCCTGAAACTGGGAGGTCGGGGATCGATCCCCGGCCGGGTCATACCAAAGACTAAATATGGGACCCAATGTCTCCCTGCTTGGCACTCGGCATCAATGGGTTGGATTGGGGGGTCAAATCAACTAATCAAATGATTAGCTCACTTCTCCTTGGCTGTGGCTCACCGCTCAAACAAATTTCACTGCGGTAACGTGTGTGACGAATCGTACGACTTTGACTTTGACTTGTACCTGCCAAAAGGCTAGACAGGTACGCAGATGTTTCATTGACTTTTGATCCAGATATTCCTCATTATAATGTAATATAATAACCTTATCAGCAGCAAGGATGAGTACAGTGTGATTTCACATCGTACCCATCATCACTGCATGGAAACAGTCCAGCTAGAGTTTGATACCTGAGTCATTCTTGGCCTTGTCCACGTGGCATGGCTGTGTTCCTTATGACCAACACGCTGCACTTCCTAAACCTTGATCGCTTTCTTTCTTTCCAGGCTAGATTAGTCGAGCTGGAGTCCGAAGCTGGCGAGCTGCGCCAACTCTGGCGTGCGGAATCCTGCTCTGAAGGCACTGGGCGCGGCGGGCCTCACTCCATGCCCCCCGACTGTGTGTTCCTCCACTCCGAGGACGAGAGCACGATGGAGGAGGAGTCAGAGGTAGAGGAGGACGACGACGAAAGCCCGGGAATCCCGCTGCATTATTGTGATGGCGATGGTTTCACCGGTCGTCAGAAAAGCGACGTCCCCGACTACAGGCTCCATGAGCGCGCGTGCATGCGTCGCTCCGAGGTGGTAAAGTACCGCGGGATCTCGCTGCTCAACGAGGTGGATGCTCAGTACAGCGCCCTGCAGGCCAAGTACGACGAGCTCCTGAGGCGATGCCGGCAGGGAGAGCAGGACCAGGAGCCCCAGGAGAACCAGAGTCACAAGGCGGTCCAGACCGCCCGTCCCCCAGGGTCCCTGTCCCTCGGCCGGGCCGTGGGGACGGACAGCGAGGACATCATGGAGGACGACTTCCACCAGCCCGAGTACAAGACACTCTTCAAAGAGATCTTCACATGCATTCAGAAAACCAAAGAGGACCTGAGTGAAAACAGGGGGAAGTCCGCAGCCGATGATGGCACAAAGGATCACACCTTTGTGTGTTAATTAAGAAAAAAAAGCAACAAAAAAAAGAGAGGAATAGAAAAAAAGGCCAGACATTGTTTTGTAATTAAAAGAAGCAAGAGGTCCTGAGCTGAAGCCATTCAGAACTTTGACCTCAAATTGCCACCAAAGGAGCAAGCTTGTGAAATAGAAATGTAGACTTTAGAAGTCAAGTCAAGTGTCCTGGAGCCTAGCGTTAGCCTACTGTATTGTATGTTAGACCTGATTTCTGCTTAGTTGCATGCCGGAGTCGCGCATCAAAAACGGGCAGCCTACACACTCACAGCCCCGTGCGAGGCATTGCGAGCATATGTGCCTAGTTTCTGTGCACGACGCGATGCGCTACCACGTCTAAATCACACATTTATTGCCTAGAAACGGTGTCATCCCCACAAGGGCTTCCAATCGAATTAGAGTGACACAGGAACAATAAGAAGGCAAACACCAGCAGCTCATATTATGTCCAATATAGCTCATTTTGCACAGAAACAGCAGTGCCTGATGCCCTCTTGACTGTACTATCACTCTATACCTCACTCACAACAACCAACGCCCTGCCAAACCTATTTAAATACTTTCCATGGAATAGCACTTTTACATCTTAGTAATTTATAAGATGCTTTGTTTTTGTCTTGTCTTGTTTTTTACTTGGCTCATTTGATCAAATGTGCAGTTTATGCAACATTTTTCTAACTGGAACAAAAAGTAGCCATGTGATTGTCTCACCTGAATATTGTTTATGATCAAACCAGTTTCAAGAATGACCAGTAGCTTACTGGTAGCTTTAACCACTTGTATTTCACCCAAAAAGTAACTTATTGTCTATCATTTACACACCAAATGAAGCTTTGAATTCATGGCGATGTTTTTGTTTTTGAGCATTCCTGAGCCAATAATTTGATAACCGGTGGAGTCAGTAGGGGACTCAAAGTCTGCTACTGACCGATTAAATTTGACCCATTATTATTGGCTCAGGAATGCGACAAAGAATCTCCATGAATTCGAGGCTTCATGGGGTGATTTGTGGAGTAGCTTTCGCAAGAAATAGCCAATCGACAGCTAAAGCTTTCCCCACGATAACAGAAAACAGAAAATACACTGGTATAGAGCCCTGAGGGACTCCGCTCAACCACATAGGGTTTAAGTGGTTAAACAATCCGACTCATTTACAATGGAAGATTGTTTTCTTTTTTTTCTCATCACCAGAACCTTGTTATTTGTGGTGCTCTGGGCTGGCAGAACCTGCTTGATGTTTCCATAAACGACATTGTGTAGCCTTGCAGTAATAAGTCTTCTGGGTAACACTTGCTATGCATCCCAGCCCATGTCTCTATAATGCATTATATAAGCATACTTATAATGCATTATAATCTGCTTAGTTATAACACTGCATAATTATAGTTTTAAGAACTCATACATACTCATAGTGCTTTATAACAATAATCATAACTCATTATAAAGCCTTCTATAATGATTTATTTAAGGTTGAGTGTTATAATACCAAATTTCTGGACACTCACTTTTTTGTTGTTGCAATGATCATAGTGTGTTAATTATCATAGTTGTAATACCTTTTATAATAATGTTCTGATGTATTATGATCTCTGTAGAATAGAAAAGCGAGCACTCTGTCTGTATATGCAGTTTGGCAGGTGCACAGCTCACGAAGATTCACAGTAAGAAAGACATAGCCAGCACTCCAAAGTCCTTTCATTCATATTAAGGCGCATGGCCAAACACGGCACACATGGATGTGTTTCGGCATCAAGCCTTCTTCAGCGTGTATATATCTTACACAATGAAGAAGGCTTGACACCGAAACGCGTCCGTCTTTGTACTTGTGGTTGCTTATACCTGTAATCTTTGTGTTATAAGCCTTGCCTTTATACTAGGCCTCAAGTCTTTATAGAATGCATTAAAATGTGTATGTGTATGAGTTCTTGTAAGTATAACTATACATTAATATAAGCAATATAATTAATTAATCTATTGTATTATAGACATGGAATGCATAGCAAGTTTTACCGTCTTCTATACTTGAAGCATGTTTCTTTTTCTTAAGAAAGATGGCTTGAATAGTTTGCGAGCAGATTAGTTTGGTATTATGACTGAAAGTTGTATTACGGTTAAATTAGGGCTCACCAAAAATGTAACTGTGAACCTGAGTATGCTTTGAAATAATGTAACTTGACCACAGCTATAGGGTTGGGATCCAGTACCAGAGGAACTGTAGGATCCGGATCCATCATCCAGGAACCGGAATCTGTTCCATCACATTTGGTTCCATTTGTAGATTTTGTACACTCTCGAAGTTACAGACGTGTTAGGGTCCATTTGGAATCTAGGAATCGTTAAATGGAACCCCCAAGAGGAAATCATTAAAATCCTAAAGGGGCCTAACCACAGCCCACTAATATGTGATTTTAGTGGACCCAAATATGTAATTAGTTGTTGCAACGCTGCCTATCTTATACATGCTCCCTGGTTTTTGCTTGATAATATTGCGTACATAGTTTGTAGATATTGCTGTAAAATCACTTTGAGATGCACTTTAGAAGTTGCACAGGGATTATCGATGCTTTGGTGACACTTTATGTTGCGGTTCTATGTACAGTTCTACGGCCTTATACTTCAAAGGTCTATAAGCCCTACCTGTCGCACTGCGACACGTAACCTTGTAGATCGGCTATTTTTGGCACGTGACGCCTGCGTGCAACAAAGTATAAATCGGGCGTTTGGACTGTGACATGCTAGTTGTTTTCTAGACCAAAATGGCCACGTGTGTGCAGTATGTGTATGTATGTACAGTATGTTTATTACTGGTATACTCTGTTTAATGCAGACATGTGAATGTGTTTTAAATGTTGTTTTTTTGTTCACGTTCATTTATATCTGTTGTTGATGCATAAAATCTGTGAGGCAAAATGTGTCCGTTGCCTTTAAAAAAAATATTTAGAAATCAAATTATTGGTTCCCAATCAGGGTGATACTTGTCCCAAGTGAAATAATGACAGTACCAGTAACACATTATGAAATAAGTAAGACATTGAAAAAGTACTTGAGCAAAAATGACCAATTTATTAAAGGTCTCTAGTATGGATGGTAAAATATGGTCAGTGACTTTTGAGTGGTGCAACCACTCCTTACACCAGCAATGTCCGTGTACCTGTGTACCTGTGTGTAGTCATGAGCACGAGTGGTGTGCGCATGCGTGAAATTGGAACGACACAGAAGAAATTGGTGTGTGTAGTGCCGTGCATGAACGCGGTGGTGCAACCACTCCTACGTGCTCATGAGTGAAATTGGAACGATAGCCCTGGACCCTCATTGACTTTAATAACGTCAGCTGTAAGTGCTTGAGGGTGAGAGGCTGCAAGGGCTCCAAATTGTTGTGAAAGAAATGGGACAGCACTTTGAAGATGAGTCCGCCATTCATGACACTTTGCATCATTTCATAAAAACTGTCCTTATTCACAGCCAGTGCCTACCTCTACCTACATGCTTGGCCTATTTATACATGTCTATCACGTCTATTTTAGTATTTAGGCTGATCGTTTTATAGTCCAGGCATTCTAGCTCATTTTGGACCTAAAATCAAAAGTAATTGTAACAAAAGATTTTTTTTCACAGACCATTTCTATGAGGTCTCCAGAACAACATACTAAAAGTCCCAAGAAATCCCAGTTGGGGAAATATGTTTCATTGGCATCAATACAAGATGTCCACCAATAAGATATTCTCAAAAGAATGCATGGCCAATTACCAATATTGGAATAAATTCCTTACCAATAAGTAATTGAAACTGTTTTTTTTCACAGACCATTTCTATGAAGTCTCCAGAACAACATATTAAAAGTCCCAAGAAGTCGTAGTTGTAGAAATATGTTAAATTGGCATCAATCCAAAATGGCCACTAACTGGGACTATTATCAGGAAAAAATGCCATATACCAAGAGGTCATAATTTCCTTCTTCACAGACCATTTCTATGAAGTCATCAGAACACCATACTAAAAGTCCTAGGAAATCCTAGCTGTGGAAATATGTTTAATTGGCGTCAATCCATGCAGGATGTCTGCCAATTAGTGGCTCAGCAGCAGAGGCTCAGAGGTAGTGTGGCCGAATGGGAACCGCAAGTTTCCCAGTTCGAACCTGGGCTCCCCCAGAGTTAGTGACAAAGTGTCCTTGAGCAAGACGCTGAACCCCTGATTGCATCTGCAGGTTGGTGCCTTGCATGGTTCCCTCCACCATCTGTGTGTGAATTGGTGAATGTAATGCACAATCTATGTAAAACGCCTATGTAAAACGCGCTAATATTTACCCAAATTATGACGGGCACAATTTTCATTCGTCTGAGATTTCAATTGACTTCCAAATATATTTTGAGCTGAGGATATTCAGATACAATACTGTGTATTTTAGCCATTTTGAACCAATATAACTGAAGGCTGTTATTATCATGTTCTATCTAGACTATAGAACACGCTGCCATCAGTAGGCCTATACACGGTCATCATTTTGTTTAGCACTTTGTTCGTTATAAGCTAACAAGCCAAATGGGCATTACATTTATAACTAACATTAATGTTAGATTAATGTTAGATTAATAATGTTAGATTAATAATCGTTATCATTTTTCCAGAAACACAAACAATTTAGTTGCCACTCACCTATTAATTACTTTCCAAAACTGAAACTAAATAAGAATAGTTACAATATAATGATAATAATAATAGTAATAATAGTAATAATAATAATAATACTCAGTTCTATTGACTTCAAAGGCATTTGACTCGAGACGACATACCAAAGTAGTCCTGACAGACTGTTGTCCGCACAGACTAGACTAGACTATGCGGACAACATCAGCCTGCTCTCCGACAACGTGGAACAAGCACACCTTTTTTCCAACAGTACTCCTACAGATGTTGTCCAAAAAACATGCAAATGACATCAAAAACAGCCGATCTACGAGGTCATGCTGCAAAACTGTGTGCACCAAAAACAGCCGATCTACAAGATCACGCTGCTATAGGAGGTTATCACCTATAACATCTCACCAGAACATCCACCTCTGACAACAACAGGAGGCACTGTGCTGAAGGAAGTCAAGGACTTCAAGTAACTGGGCTCATGGGTCAACTGAACGGAGCAAGATCTGAAAGTGAGGAAGGCACTTGCATGGAGGTCCCTGAACGGCATGGTCAGTGTATGGATCTCCCTCCAACCTCCCCTGTGAGATCAAACTCAGCTTCTTCTATGCAACGGTGGAGTCTGTTCCTCTATGGCAGTGAATGCTGGACCCTGAAGCCAACCCTGCAGAAGTCTCTAGACGGGTGCTACACCAGAATGGACCCTGAAGCCAACCCTGCAGAAGGTTCTAGACGGGTGCTACACCAGAATGGACCCTGAAGCCAACCCTGCAGAAGGTTCTAGACGGGTGCTACACCAGAATGGACCCTGAAGCCAACCCTGCAGAAGGTTTTAGACGGGTGCTACACCAGAATGGACCCTGAAGCCAACCCTGCAGAAGGTTTTAGACGGGTGCTACACCAGAATGGACCCTGAAGCCAACCCTGCAGAAGGTTTTAGACGGGTGCTACACCAGAATGGACCCTGAAGCCAACCCTGCAGAAGGTTCTAGACGGGTGCTACACCAGAATGGACCCTGAAGCCAACCCTCCAGAAGGTTCTAGACGGGTGCTACACCAGAATGGACCCTGAAGCCAACCCTGCAGAAGGTTTTAGACGGGTGCTACACCAGAATGGACCCTGAAGCCAACCCTGCAGAAGGTTTTAGACGGGTGCTACACCAGAATGGACCCTGAAGCCAACCCTCCAGAAGGTTCTAGGCGGGTGCTACACCAGAATGGACCCTGAAGCCAACCCTCCAGAAGGTTCTAGACGGGTGCTACACCAGAATGGACCCTGAAGTCAACCCTGCAGAAGTCTCTCAACATGTTACCAACAAGATTCTGTAGCCAGTCGACTAAAGAGCCATGGCCCAATGGGCGAGTAGTAACGCAGCACTGTATAGCCTACAGTTGTCCGCCCCACCTGGAAGCGCGTCCACGCGTGCCAGCCAGGAGCTAGGCTCGACTGACTGGGGGACCTCCACCCCAGGGAGACTGACAGAGCTGCCGACTACTATAAAGGTCTGTGTCGCCTGCGGGAACATACTTGTAGAGGTTAACCATACACACCGCTGCCACCAATGTAGCCACGGCCGGGGCGGGAGATGAACCCGGGTTCCCCATTCCACAGGCACATACGTTACCAGTCATGGACGAATGAGCCATGGCCCAATGGGCGAATAGTAACACAGCACTGTATAGCCTACAATTCAGTATGAGGGGATACCACCCTGAGCCAGACAATGTCAGCCAGGAGAATGAGACTATACCTGTAGCAGGACATTGGCATCAAGAACTGCCAGCCAGCAAATTGGTGCTGTGGGAACCAATACACAGGCATTGATCACAAGGACGTCCCACACTAACATATGTGGATGTACAAAATAACTACTCAGGAGCGCAAAGTACCAACACCGGGACAATGGAGTCTGAGGAGATGTTCCCCGGTTCCCCCGTTAGTCTAGTCTCTAGACTTGATAGCACTTTAGTTGGTAGGTGGTATAGTTGCCAGGTTCTAATTTGTTTCCAATTTTATACAGAGGATTTACTCTCGGCAGCTTGAATTCTTGTAGGACTCTGACTAATACATTTGTAATATAGTTCGTCAACCAACAATTGGTATGGTGAAAAACATTGCACAAATAACTATGAGCTGTATCCAATTAAACTGCAACCCATTTTGTATTAACCACTCTGTCCCAAAATAAATCACTTAAAATCATTCAAATGTATGCCATTTTATAATAATGTGGTGGCTATTTTGGATTGATGCCGAGTAAATGATGTGTGGTGAAAGAAATCCTGTTACAATTAGCATTTGGCCAGGAATTTATTCTAATATTGGCAATTTTTCTTATAATAGTCTCAATTGGTGGACATCTTGGATTAATGCAATTAAACATATTTCCGCAACCGGAATTTCTTGGGACTTTTAGTATGTTGTTCTAGACACCTCTAAGAAATGATGTGTGGTGAAAAAAATCCTGTTACAATTACCTCTTGGCCAGGAATTTATTCTAAGAATGGCAATATTTCTGATAATGGTGTCAATTGGCAGACATCATGGATTGATGCCAATTAAACATATGTCTGCAACTAGGATTACTTAGGACTTTTAGTATGGTGTTCTGGAGACTTCATAGAAATGGTCTGTGCAGAAAAAAATCTGTTAAAATTACCTGATGGTCAAAAATGTATTCCAAGATTGGCCAAATAAGCCCAATTGGCGGCCATTTTGGATTAATGCAATTAAACATATTTCCCCAACTGGGATTTCTTGGGACTTTTAGTATGTTGTTCTGGAGACCTCATAGAAATGGTCTGTGAAGAAAAATCTTTTGTTACAATTACTTTTGATTGAAACGCTATTTTGCCTGGACTATTATTATTAGTTTCATAAATACATTTTATGATAGGGGTTGTAATATTCATTTATAATAATATTCATTATAAATTGCATTTCCATATTATTTTACTTTGCTCATTAGTCATTTCTCATGTTTCCTTTATTATTATTATTGTTAATAATATATTAAATATATAGCCTATGCTTCCATTCCGTCTCCCTTTGAGAACACTGAGAAAGCAATATTGTGTTTGTTGACATTCTAACCGCGATACATAACTAATTTGCATACTTAAATGATTGACGTTCAGAGGAGCCCCCTCATTCCCCTGGTAACGCTATGAACTGTGGGCAAAGGGCACATAAAGGGGCGGGGCTGAGCCCTCACTGATTTACCGATTTCAAATGGGACATCCCTCAAGCCCTCGTAGACTTCACATGAACGCGCAGCTAAGGCAGTGAGGGCTCAATGAGTCAGCAAGGGAGTGGATTGGGATTGGGCCCTAGTCTTACCAGTAGGGCCGAGTGCTTCAACGTTGGAGAGCCTCACGGGGGCTTGGGTACTACCAACAGGTACAAGTGGCGCTGTTGAGCTACAAACAGAGAGAGAGAGAGAGAGAGAGAGTGTTGCACTGTTATGATGTATATGTATGTATATTATGTATATGTGAGGTATATATTATGATTTTGGGTGTGACAGTACAGTACAGTACAGGGATCCCTTGGGGACCCCCACACGGTAACTCGTGTCATTTCTCAACAATTTCGGACGCGGGGTGGCTCGCCGGAACCGGGCTGCCCCCCTGGGTGCGTTTCTGGGGGTCTGGATGTTCCGGGGACCACCACATGGTAACTCTGTCATTTCTGGATCGTTTCGGACTTCCGGGGACCCCCACACGGAGTTGCACCACTCACTTCACACAAGTGTGATTTTTATGTTTATGTAAGGTATATCACCTAACATTAAAGTTTAGGACTTTTGGGGTTATTTTATTGACATTTGCCTAACAAAAACAGCAAAGTTAATGACAAAAAGGGCCCTAAAAATGGTGTAAAGGTCTTTTCAAATTACATGAAACCAACATGATTACATCTAAACAACCTTATAGGCCTTCATTCATATTTTCATGGGAATTTAAAAGGTTCCTATTCCAACTAAAAAGTTAAAAAAATTGCTCCCACTTCCCCGTTTACTGAACCACGGAAAGACCAGCTTTTAAGGTTTAATATACATGTAACCTCGTCTGACCAGGCTTTCCTCAGTATCTGTGAAAGCCTGCTTTCTATTCAGAATTTACCAGTGTGAGTGACCCAGTCTAAAGCCCATATCCAGTAATTTGCACACATAGTCACACTGTAGGCTTCATGCATGCACCGTTTTGTTCAAAATCCAGACCATATCAGCAATTTGCTAAGCGAAGTTAGCGACCCCACTGTATCCTTAATTCATATTAAGGATACAGTGGGGCTGGGGCCTCAATGAAGGTTCATATTGCGGGGCATTAACTTGGAACCCCAACGACGCTCTACAGAGTCCTGCATCCTCAGGTTTTATGGTTCAGCATAAAATATGATATTAGACACAATTGTTTTGTTTTTCAAATAGGTTTTTATTGACCGTCAAATGCATCTGTCAAATGACATTCGGACACAGCAAGCAATCCTACAAAGATTACTTCAATATAATTCACATTGTCATGTTTCACCCAGGTATTATCAAACGTGACACATCCAACTGAATGTGATCCTCCATCTGGTTAACGGTTACGGTGGTGTTTGGACTTTGGAGTCAGCAGCGACAGAGGGGAAATTGTATGATTGCCATCAACTTTTAGTTCACTCAGCTATTAGAATACATTAACTGCATTTCCATAAATTGTCAGAGAAGCTCTTAGAAAATTGGCATCATAACATTATAACCAAGTGGGTTTCCATCAAGTTCAGTTATGTGCCGTGAAGCTCTGTGTTTTCAGGTTTTAATTCCAAATCCGGTGTAGCAATGTGTTGGAACGGAAACTAGGGATGCAACTATGGATTATATTCTTAGTGATTATTCTATCGATTACAATTAAATAATCGAGAAGCCTATATTTGGTTTTAATTTGTTATACATCATTGAATTTATTTGAAAAATATATATATTTTAAATAATATACAATTAGTCTGAGTAACCACTTAAGCCTCATTTTATAATTCGTGGTACAGTGTGGTGTCGTGCAAAAATATAATCCGTTGAATGTATTAATTTGTTCAATTGTTGCATCTCTAAAGAGAACCTTAAACCTGAGCTCTGTGGCACATCACTGAATAACCCTTTGCTCATACTGCAGCAGCATAATCAGACATTTAAACAATATCTGTCTTTTCTACATGGAATCAAATAACTTTTTGTTCAAATACAACTTAACAGGCTTGTTAAGCCTTTTATATAACTAAAATATATGGCCATTGTGTAAATGCATTCAACCTCAGAACCTGCAATGTCTTTGCATGGTGACGAGGGGTGGTGTCGACGTACAATATCGCAACCTTACTTAAAAGATTTACCACCCCTCCCCCCCCAAAAAAAGGAAATTAAGTTAGCTTCTTTTGTAACGTGCTTTATCCGTAAGGCCTCGATCGATGTGACATAGTTATGGATGACAGGATGCATTCCAATGAAATGTATGCTTTATTCGTTCAAAAGGCCACACATTAGGCAAAAACAAATCTAATTAATTTGAATCTTGAATAGCTAGCTTCAGTTTAACGAAATTTTGCAATAAAAAAAACACGGTATTTGAGGTCACAGATTCAAAACGCAAACCATTTACATAAGTGGTTCTCAAAGTGGGGTCCAGGGACCCTCAGGGTTCAGGAGGTTCCAAATGGACCCTTACAGGTCTCCAACTCTGAGAGTGCACAATTAACTCTTGAGTGTACAAATGGAACCAAATGGACCCGTAAAGGGTGCAGTCACACCGAACTTGATTCTGCCTTTGTGGTGGATTCTGCCAATGCTTTGGGAACGGAGCGGTTTGCCATTTAGTGGATTTCCGCAAAAAAAGAAAAGATCCATTCCCATTGAAAAGCATCGAGAGAAACCACCGCATAGGAAGAATCAAAGATTGGTGTGACCGTTCCCTAAGGGTCCATTTGAAATTAAATAAATTGAGAAAGAAACAAAATAAAAAAAACAAAAAGGTTTCGTCAGGGTTTCCATTCCCATCCACCATGCTCACGTCACAGCGCGCGTCTTCTGTGCACAGCAGATGTCCCACATCTTTGTCCTCCAGTCCCTTCTCCAGAGAGCGCCGGGGAGGGAGAAGCTGTGATTGGCTCGTCTCGGGCCGCAGTGTCCCTACCTCGCAGAGCCCTCTCGCGCTTCGACTGGAAGGAAAAGTGTTTTGGATCGGGTCGCCTATGTGCGACCCGCAGAGATGTGGGGTAGGTTCAGGGTGGGAGGAACGTGGTTCTCTCAGTGTCAGGACTGCATCGTTCCTTTCAGGTACCACATTCCTCCAGTAACAGTGCAGCACTCCTGGCAGGAAAACAGGACAGCGTGGCGTGGTTAGGATTAGAGATGCCCCGTTTACTTTTTCTTTTTTTGCCTCCCGATCCGATTCCTAATTCCTATCATTAACCCATTTAGGTCCGATGTCGAAATTAAAAAAATGTCTTCTAAATTCTGACAGTTTTCTGAAATACTGTTACTGTTAAATAATGTTTCTATGTCGGTGGTTCTCAAACTAATTCATGTCAAGGACCCCCAGAATTATCTGTATTTGGCCGCCGACCCGCCATCTGAAAATCCAGGGACACCCCCAGAAGCAAAGATTGGAGTTAAAAACGTTCGCTCTGAAAGAATATATATTCAAAGACTTGTGCCGCATTTTCACGATTTTTCAAAAATAGCAGACCTACAAGCTTGTAGCTCGGCACTCTGTGCCGCACTATGAGCTTGTAGATCTGCTATTTTTCAGCAGCCCAAAATGCGTTAAGTATCTGTTGATACCGATTTTTCCCGATCATATATTTTTATAGAACACACATGCCATATCACAATAGTACAATATCCCAAATCACAGACAATATCCAGTCTAATCTCATGATATGGATATAATATTGATACTAGGGATGTCCCGGTCAAAAATAATTGCTCCAGATCCGATCATTTGAAAATGACGTGATCGGCCCTGATTTCCAACATCGTAATGCCTGATTTTATACTTGGTTACATGCCGAGAATAGCCAATCTACCAGCACATTGTGAGCTTGTAGATCTGCTATTTTCAGAGCACAACACCCAAGTTGACCCGAGAGCAACATCAAAGCGCAACCAAACAAAAACCAAACCAACATAACATTTTAGTCTAGTTTCTATTTGTTGACGAAATTGTCAATACAGCCTAGTTTTTATTTAGCTTTCATCAGTGAAAAAAGGTAGTCGACAGACATTTTTCGTCAATAGTTTCAGTCAACACTGGACAGCACGGCATGGTTAGAATAGTGAAACAAACAATTAAATATGCACAATTATTTGAGTGACAATGAATTGTCGAGTAAAATGTCATAATGGTGACTGCCCTATGCTGGTCTCACCTTGAGCAATCTGTCTGTGTCTGCCTTCGTGGTGTCTTCTCCGAAGTCCTGGGCCAGTCTGTTCTGGACCACGTTCCTCCTGACCCGGTAGTTTTTGGAGAACAGTTCGTACAGCAGCCGTCGGTGCTGAAGGAGGAAACACATAGCAAGCAAAGACAACAGAACAGATATAGTTCATTTTTTGTGTCTCATAATGCCAAAATCACTGGTTTGGGCTGCATGCATTATCAGAGCATATTTACTGTTGTTGGATCAATGAAACCAACCGTAGTAGGATGATGATTTTGGGATAGTTAATAAATCGTCTACCTCCATTTTCAAGTGTTATTATTCCATGCTGCTTACCTTATCGAAGGTCTCTCCACTCTCCCACAGAGCAAACACTTTCTGCTCATCGGGGGCGAGAGATGTCTGAGCAGGAAACTGGAAGGAGAAATGGATGAAACCAAAAATAAAACCAAGGTTAGAACATAAGAACTTGACAGTTGGAACATTTAATCCCTTGGCCACCTGTGGTCAATCCACATGGGACGAGTAGGTTTGGGTTTCGGAACTGGATCCGACATGAGGAACCATTTGGAAAACGTTTTCCGGAACCGGTTTATCACACCGTCAGAGCTGGTATGTGGACTTAACGACGCGTCTGCTATACAATTGCAATACCAGTGGACCAATGGAACCGAAAGGACCCTTACGGGTCCATTTATACACTTTCAGAGTAACAGACCAAATTCCAAAGGATCCCATCCCTAGGGAAAAGTGAATGACTTGTTTTGTTCTAGCAAACCCTAACAGGGAGCTTATGGCAATTGTCCACATTAGAAACTGGTTGCACTGGACCAGTGATTGACTAATACATTAATATAAAACAGGGGGAAGTATAAAAGAGAAGGCTTTCATTCTCACAAGGCTAAAAACACATCTTTAAATCAAATTAAAGCATAATAGACTGGCTATTCTGGGAAGCAACTACAGCAAACCATTATTAGTCAATCTAATCTCGTGCCGGGCTAGTACAGACAGACCCAGTCAAAACAGACCTAACCAGGAAGACCAAACACTCAACACCAGGTGTCTTCAATGTTTTTCAGGCCAAGGACCCCTTAGCTGAGCAGGGACCCCCAGTGAATATTGTATAGAATTATGTTGCAGATTACCGGTACACTCTCAGACATTATCCTTTCTATTAGGATAGATTCACGTTTAAATGTATTTTCAGATATTTAACCACATAGACCCTCTATACTTAAGTTATATATATACAGTATGGCTCTGTACTTGGATTGCTCTTTTTTCACTCTACCAGCCTACACGTTAAGAGACATAAACAGTGGATAGAAACGGTTCTATGGACAGATGGGCATCGCCCTCACAATTAGATAGCAAGTGTTAAGCTTAAGTCGTAGTACTACTGGGTACCTAAGCTGTTTATAAGCCTCCTCAAGCGTAACCTACTTCTGTCTGCCAATAAGATGCTGCGTAATAGACCTGGCATCAGGTCAACACCCATCCCCCCTCCCCTTTTAACATCCTCTAGCTTCCAGGACACAGACAGACGGAGGTAAGAGCGAAGACCTATGACTTGAAGCTCCGCACTGCAGCAGCCCTGCCTGCTTAGGAAAACAGGAGGGTGTGTCACACAGAGCATTGTCCCCGGGCCAACAACACGCGCTACCGTTATGTACAGTCTACAGCACTGGTTCCCAGACACTGGGTCACTGGGACCCATTTGTGCGTCGCAGACACATTTTTATGGGTCCTTATTTTTGAGTGGTGCAACCACTCCTACAACCAGCAATGTCCGTGTCTACCTATGTGTCTACCTATGTGGCCATGAGCACGAGTATATGCCTATTAGTAGTAGTAGTAGGGGCGCTGTGCCAGAAACAGAGAGAGAGATAGTGCTGCTCTGTTGCCTGCTAGAGAGAGAGAGAGAGAGGAGGAGGAGGGGGGGGGGGGGTGAGAGGGGAGTTGCAACACTCAGTTCACACAGGTGTGATTTTTTGTTTGTTTCCGGCATACTTTTATTTTTATTTATTTTTATTATAATTTCTAAACATTTAAAAAAAATACATTAAAAAAAAGAAAAAATCATGAAGAAATTAAAGAAAAATCTATGAAAATAGAAAACAAATGTCAAGTAGCGAAAAGAGCCAATCTACAAGCTTGCAATGCAGCGTGAAGCGACACATAGGAAGAATCTGCTATGCTCACTAGTTTGGGTCTCGGGCAGCTTGTAGATCTGCTATGTTCGCTGGTTTGGGTCCCGGCCGGGAAAACGTCCAATTTCTCTTTTGGGTCACGAGCCAAAATGTTTGTGAACCACTGTACTACACTACAGTATACACCACTGTCCCTAGTGTAGTACACCACTGGTTTTACTTTATTTTCCACTTCAGGCTGCATTCAGCAACATTGTCATGTTTGCATCCCTGCTCAGAAATACACCAGCTGTTTTCCAAAGAGCCGCGTCATGCTTGAAGGCCTCATCATTGATGACCCCATTACTGTTTTTAAGAAGATGCAGCAGCGTCGTAAAATGTCAATACTAAAGCGGTGAGGTTGTACGACTAGAAAATAATGGCAACCAACATGTACCCTTTAACACAGCACCAGCGTTAAGAAAAGCCCTCCCTTCAATGTGTCCTGAGAAATAAACACGGGTTTGAAAACTGGCACCCAGAGAACGCAATAACACTCATGTCGGTGGTATTGTAGTTCGAGCACAGGGATCATTCAGACCATAGTTACCTGCCTGCTACAACGATAAGACAGGCTGTACCAAAACAATAGCTATCAGGCCTAAATTCTTCCTCAGTTCACCAATTCCGGTGTGCACCCGCACGCAACAAAGTATAACACAGGCTTTACTGCCTGCCAAGGACTCTGAGTATAGCCATCACAAGTCAAGAGACCGTTAATGTCGTTATTCTGTTTGTGAAAGACGATAGTCAGGTTCAAGGTGGATTGCCAGTGGGAAAGAGATATAACACCCCCCCCCCCCCCCCCCCCCTTCGCTCAGGTAATTTCAGCTGCACGGGACATAAGCCGGGGTCGTCAAATTCAAACAAAGGCCACCGATATCAATACCACTCTCATTCACTGAAACAGAAGAACATTCCATTCAATTGTTTCCTGTAGAGAAGGCCGTTTATCTGAATCCATATTAAGTGTGAAAGTCCAGGATAAAGTTACTACTGTATCGTTACTATCGTACCATGAAACCTGGATATATCAGATGACAGCTGAAGTTATGCGAATGCCACAATGCTAGTGTTACACGCCAACAGGTGATATGTTGCATCATAAACGGGACAAGTCCTCAGGACACAACGCCACAATCAATGGCGTTTCTCCCCCCCACAAAACACTTGTTTCCATTCAGTATTTAAGTCCGACGTCATTTTGTAGTGCTACGTTACGTCCGGGTCCAAGTGGCACCAGCTCCCGTCCGCATCCCATTGTAAATACAATATCTAAACGCGTGAATCTTTTTAAATTGACGTTATTTTTCAGAAAGGAAGCCATAGAGGGTTAAAATGGGTCTTAATGCTTCCAACTCGAGTAGAATTATTAATGTTTTGTACAAGTGTCCATGACAACAAAAATATATGATGTGGAGACAATAAAGACTATTATCATCATTATTATTGAAGGTGGCAACAGTCCATTTGCTCGGTAAAATATTTCGGGGGATATTTACAATGTGTGCAGGCTTGAGTATGTTGAATCTAGTTTGCATTAATGAGAATTTAGTTGACACAATCAAATAAAATGGCGATAGTATTCCATGTGGGGCAGACGGCCTGTCACAGCCAGATTTTGGAAAGCAGCGCAGCTGTGTTGTTGCGAGGAAAGCGGTAAAATGAGACTTTCGTGGTTGTTTTCGTCTCAGATTTAGTCCGACGGAGCGTCACAGTATAACTCCATGGGGACACAAAAGCGACACAAAAGTAGGACCCGGAAGTATCTCAGGAGGGGGCGCTCACGTCACAGCTAAAATACTGAATTACAAGAAGGGACAAGGGCTTGCACCACACACAATACAACGCTCAGCCAGCAGAACGGGAAGGAGCATAGCGTCTAGGCCTGTCACAATTAGACATAATCACAGTTATTCTAGACAATCATTTTAATTTAAAAATAAATGCATAATTTAATATATTAATAAAATAAAATAGTGGAAATAATGGCAGCTCTACAAGCTCAAAACATGTAACGATGCGATGGGTTTTGAGGCTATTTCCACAATTATTATTTAAGTACATTAGTATTTAGTACTAGTAAGTAATTATGTTAAATCCGTCTTCCCTGTGCAAGTTGTGTTTACAAAGGCTAAAATAGATTCTAAACAGAAATGTAATTTTTATTCAGAATCTTTTAATTATTTATTCAATAACTAGAGCGGTGCCAGTGGAGCCCCCACTGGCCTACTTGGAACGATGCAAGTTGGAAATGCATGCACCACCCAGTTATTATGTCCGACTGTCCGTCTCCCTTTTATGCCCATGAATGGCGTTCTTTGTAAGGCATGCCAAAATATGGAGTCTATGCAGGTGTCAGAATTATGTCAAAACAGGCCAGCTCCATATATGGATTTGAGTCAAGTAAAATGTCATAATCATGACAGCCCTAACAAGATCTACCGCAACTTAATACGTTATGTACAAAAGAAAAAAAACAGAGTTTAGAGAACCCTGGCAAAGAAAATAACAGAGCTGGTGAATTTACCACATGACATTCACATCTGCCGATTAAGTCCCAGCTTGGGTTTTTTTTGTAAATGAATGCCCTACTTCATCTTACGAGAGTGTCACACTAAAGTAGAGAAATCTACAAGATCACAATGTGCAACGCTTTGCGAGCTTTTAGATAGGAATAAGGATAAGGAATGGGTTTTGGACATACAAAACAATCTAAATAGGTAGTCACAGCTAGAAAAAGTGCACCTCGGAGCACAGGTCTCCAACAGGCTAGGTAAGTAATTGTGGCCTCCTGGTGGCGCTATAATAGGCAAATGTGAAAAGGGTGCCATTTCTCAAAATATTCGTCAGAAAATGGCTAAAAATGCATTTTCGGCCTATTCGGTTTCGGACCGAATAGGCAGAAAATATATCACCGAATAGTGTACGCAATTAATGCATTCAAAAGAGCTGAATAAATGTTGTATGGACCCATAATAGTGATTATTATTTAAGTTACGTTACAACTTTAAGGTACGGCCGTGACAGCAATGGTAGGAAAAAAGAAATATAATATTACTCATATTCGGCCAACTGTTTCCTATATTCGGTTTCAGCCAAGAATTTCCCTTTCAGTGCATCCCTAAAAGAAATGCATTTTGCAAACATCGCGTGTGCGCACACACACTTTTGTCAATCCTCCCAGCCATGCATTATCATCTCTCCTAATCCATACAGTCTCTTTCTTGGCAACCGAAACCGAACAACAGCTCAACATAAAGAACTTTAAACACTTAAAAGCTACAATCCTTCCTGAACTCAAACAAGTGAAATGTTATGCCTGTTGATACAACACAACATACTGTAACTAGTACATCTGCAGTGGTTGGAGCCTTGGAGGTATTCTCCCTACTCTTCCACTGAGACATTTACACCCTGGTGTCAGCCAGGTATTTCACATTTCACAATTTTTCAATGCCAAAAACTAAATTAAATAGTCAGTTGGGTGGAAACCTCATATGTCCAAAACTGTTACTTCTCAGGATTCAAATAAATTCAAATAAAATAGCAAAAGTACAAGCTCAAGATGTTTCGAGGCGAGCTTGCAGATCTGCCACGTTTGATACTTTTGTGTGACGCTGTAGTGTGATGAAGTAGGCCAGTAATTTACAGAAGAACACAAAAATACGTAAATAAGAGGTTTCTGCCCGACAGCAATGAAATCACAACCATTTGTACGAAAAACGTAAAATGCCAAATGAAACGTCACGACGGCGACAGGCAGACAGTCCTATACTCACAGGCACCAGGATCTGTCGGCACTGGCTGAGCAGCACGGCGTCCTGCAGCAGGCGGTCGGAGACGGCGTGGAACGCCGTGTGTCCTCCGGGCTGCATGGAGGCCAGGTGCAGGTTGAACAGCCTCTTCAGCTCGCACAGCGTCAGCACCACGTGCTTCCTGAAAGTCTTGGACACAAAGTCCAGCAGTTCGGGGGGAGGGGAGGTGACGGGGCTCCCCGCGCCGCTCCCGTTAGTGGTGCGGTGGTCCAAGGCGGAGGAGGAGGTGGGGGAGACGGAGCTGGGGTAACCGTTGGCCTCTCCGTTGAGAAAGGGGGAGGGGGAGGTGTCCATGAGTTCGCTCTCGCCGTCGCTGACCGGTTCCTGTTTGACCCGGACTTCGCCGACTGGTCCGCCGGCGCCGCCCTGTCTTTTGGCGTTCAGGTCCTTCTGGAGCAACGGGAGGTTTTCCCGCGCGCGCTCCTGGGCAGTCTTCAGACGCTGCTCCCCGCTGAGGTACAGAGGATCTGCGGGGGGGAAACACAAACAAAACAGACGTAGGCTTCAGACTTCCTGCAAGGTCAATTTTTTTTGTAAAAAGGAGTAGTTCACCCAACACTATCAATTAAAGGAGTAGTTCACCCAACACTATCAATTACACACCCCATGAAGCCTTGAATTCATGGAGCTTAATTATTGAGCTCCCCACAGCTTTGTAAAATGTAGCCCAAACCTTGCTCAGTCAGTCAGTCAGTAAGACGACCACGGGCTTATTAGAAAATAATTCTGAGGCATAAAAGAAAGAAACTGCCCGAGCACACAACCACATGGTGAAGACAACATTAAGAAAGAACTTAAGACAGACATTATGAAAGATTAGACGTGGCAGAGGGGATAGTTGATGAAATGAGAGATTGTATTCTAAATCAACGATAGTCAGGCAGCCAACACAGCACTAAGCTTATCTAGAAGCCAGGGAAATAAGACTAAGAGAGTCAAGGATTTACAGAATACAAGAATACAAAGTGGGAATATGGCAGTGTTCCTGAATAACTTGTTGATACCCCGATCCATAGATGTTACAGAATCTCTGGCAGCCTTCATTAAAAATCCATAATTTTACAGAGCACCAGTTATGGCTCAATTTATACCTGGCTGTGATGCATTCTTTGGCATGAAGTCCTCTTTAGAGACATTGAAGACCTTTTCCAACCTGAGGAGAGGGAAACAATTTAAGATTCATAGAGATTGATTAAGGTCGCTAGAGCAACTTCGCCAGAGCAACTTGTAAGAAACAGCATGAATGATCCTAGTCAACAAGAGACAGGGTAAATAGTCTCTACAAGTAAAGTAGAGTGCAAAGAAAACCTATTTAGTGCTGCAAATAAACCAGGATGTAAGTGCTGTTATTAAAATGTTAACTTTAAAAATAGCTAAAATATAAAAGTTCATGGTCATAAGCTCATAAAGCATAATTCATAGTAATTTCATGATGTGTACAATAAATATGTGGTTCATAATTGATTTCATATAAGGTTAAAAATGTAAAACATGTGATGATAACTTTCTGAGGCAGAACCAAGTTCTCTGTCTGTCAAGTAGCAACACTGGACAATAATTGACTGATTGAGGCATGATTGCCTGGCATTGCACACAGGTGCTACAAACCGTGTCTCACTCATTCAGACTCTGGTCTACAAGGAAGCAGTACACTTGCAGCAGTGTAGTACGTTTGCACTGCTAAAGTTATAAAGAACAGAAATTAAGGCGAAATGGTCAGAGACATTCTAAGGACTCACGCAAGCATCAAGAACCTCTTTCCACGACAAGCGGCCAACGAGGTATTATTATGTTTAGATTAGCATTTTGTTGCGTTGTTTTGATGGACACGTTCACCTGCGCTTTGCGCATTTCCTTGTGTTTGTTTGATCAATATTTGTATCATGACGCACTTCGCTGATTGTTTATGTGCTTATTATTTTTGTGTGAACATAGTTCTCACGGCATGGAACAGCTGGGATGAGAAGAATGCCCAATAAATGCCCGTTCATAAAGAACCGCCTGTGTCGTCAATGTTGGGGGGAGAGCTACACAGGATAACAGATGAATAGCAATCAAATCCATTCTCCACAGATAACTCTCTCTACCATGATGCTTCCTAACAAACAAACATCCTGGTCTCTGCCAGAGTCATGTTAGATACACCATTTAGTCCAGGGGTTCCCAAACCGCTCGAGACCCCAAACATTAGCCACAAAATACACAAGCTACAAGAGGTTTTCACAATGTCTTAAAGGTATATTTATGGAATTTGTTTTATATTTGGAATTTGTTATATCTTCCGAAATATGTTTTGAGGGGCGCAATCCCCTCCTATTACCAGCTTTTAGTGTATGTTCACAAACGTTGTCCTACACAAACAATAAATTCCCATTGACAATGGAAAGTTTAACGTCATAGTGTCTATATTACGTCATGATGTACGATGATAAGAGCGCCCCTCACTTCACACGGTCCTTGAAATCAAAAGGTTTGAGAACCAATGACCAGTGGTTTTCAGGCCTTTTCATTTAGTCGGCATTTGAGCCATGGACCACCATTTGATGAGCTTTGGCCTCTCTACCCAAAGTCTCAAAACATAGAACATTTTGTTCTGGTTGGATAAGATTCAATTCCATGCTGTATTCTATTGATGTGGTACCATTAGGAGAGATGACAGGCAAACGATCAAAATAACAATTCTTCTACATTCTCTAACTGTGTAGACTTCTTGTAAATTAAGTCATCCAGATGTTTAACAAGTATTTAATTCTTGAGAACAATTCATTCTACACTCTCAAGAGTTAAATATCTCTAAGGGTCCATTTGGTTACCAACTCTCCATCATTTAGATGGGGACAACCTGGAATCCCTTCCAAGGATCGCCGGTTGAAAACCATTGCCCCAGAGTCTGCCGACCCAGTGTTTGGGGGAAAGACTGCACTCCTCGACCTACTTGCTCTGGATTCCCAGCCACAGCATGTGCTGCCTGTGGGCCACATCCGGGTGCTTCTTGATGAACTCTGCGTCGCTAGGCAACAGGAACTCCCATCCCCGGTTGACGCGAGGCACCGCCATCTGCTCCAGGAACTCCTTCACGTCCTCGGGAGGAAGCTGAGAGGGACACGCAGGGAAGGAAGGAATAAGTTGTCGTCACTTTAGTGGAAACATAACCAGTGGCAGGTTTACTTTCAACGGTTCATTAAAAAAATAATCTCCAATCCATTCTTACTTTGATGACGGCAGCGATCTCCTTCCTCATTACAGATCGTTCCAGAGTGAACCTCCACATCTATGGACAGGAAAGACACACAATCACTGAAATACTGGCTACTACACAGTCTAATCCGGAGTGTTCAATTTAACTCTGAGAGTGTACAAATGGAATCAAATGCACCCGTGGTTCCATTCGTCAGGCTCACCACAAAATCCCGGCCTCGACACAGAACTTCGGCAGGTACCCCACTGTGTGGACTGCAGGTGTTTTTAGGATACAGCACATCACTGGAGGGAAAAAACAAACCAGCTTACTAATCCAGTGGTTCCCAAACTTTTTCATGTCAAGGACCCCCAAATTGACACTAATTAGCCCGCGGACCCCCATTTGAAAAGATATACCAGGGACCCCCATGAGAGAAGAGTTGTACGGCTTTAGCAGTGATTCTCAACCCGTTTAATTTCAAGGACCCCCAGTTTGATATGCAATAGGCTACGGACCCCCATTCAATGGCATTTCCATCTCTGAGACTCCAATTTATATTGTAAAATCAATGTTAATTTAACTCCGAGTGTACAAATGGAACCAAATGGACTCTCTCAGAGTTACAGACCCATAAGGGTCCATTCTATGTCAATGGTGCTCAACCTTTTTCATGTCAAGGACCCCCACCTGAAAATATGTTTTTCCAGGGACCCCCCCCAGAAGCAAATTTATTTAAAAGAAATAGCAGATCTACGAGCTTGTAGCGCGGCAACTTGTAGATCTGCTATTTTTCCATAGCTAAAATATAACATAATAATCCTTAAAAACACCAAAAGAGGTTCCCGTCCTGAATGGGTTAATAACATTGAAAATAGGTATAACTCCAATGTTTTATAATCGGCACATTCATAATGTGTAAATAAAGAAAGTCTCATCAGACACACAGTCACATTCATGTTCTTTTTGTGAATGTGAGAAGAGGCTCTCTGTGTGTTTGACCGCATCATGTGTGCTTGCTTGGTTCTCACCTCTTCACCACCCAGTTTCCCTGAACCAGCAGTGCCACCTGCTGGATGCAGCGCAGTACTGAGGTGGAGTCAGTGCCCGAGGCCAGTAGACCCATGAGGTTGGCGAATGGCATCACTTTGACTAGACGCCAGAAAACATGAGAAAGTAATTTATTATCAAACGACTAGGGCTGCAAACTATCCATTATTTTCGTAGCGATGATTCTATCCATTACAATTGCTTTTTTTTTTGGCATGCATTTATCAACAAAGTCTAAGTCTAAACGAGACTGAATTGGTCAGCATCAAGGATAAATGTCGGACTCTAATTATGTTTGAAATAGCAACGTAATTAACCTGGATTATGCGTTTTAGTTTTCTCTGTTGCTACACTTACAATATCAAACAAGTGTTTGTAAATTAACTGTTCTATTGGCATTTCTATTTAATTTACAGTTTATCACATCTATACCATACCATTCTTCATGAGTCTCTTGACTTGATCTGCCAGAGGTAGTGTTCGGAGCTGAGCCATGGAGAAGACGTTGCTGGGTCCAACAGGGACCACCCTGAAATGGCAAGTAAAGAAGGAACATCAGGGATAAAGGCTCCATTCATGTCATACAGTATCTTGCTCTAGTTCATACTTTGTCATACAATTGTGTTGCACAGTGAAAATAGCTGATCTACAAGCTCACAACACGTTGTGATGCGTCACCTTGTGAGCTTGTAGATCTCACATAGTGTTTAAACAATCCCTACAGGAATAAGGAATACTTACACTTTCTCCTCTGCCACCGGAGGCATAAGCACTGCCAGATACTCCCTGTAGAAAGCCAAGAGAAATGGATCAGAAATGGGGAGGGAGGGGGAGAGAGGGATAGAAGCAAATGAGTACAATAGTGTTCAGTTACAGGGGTCTCTGTCTTTCCAGCTCCCTAATCAACCTCATACCCAAAATAAGGATACCAGGTGGCTGAATGTGGTTAAAGGCGGACATGTGACATTCAGAATGACTCTTTGTACGTACTTTGACGTTTGTACCAGCTCAGAGTTCTCTGCCCCGTCCATGGCCTGGCAGAACAGATACTGTCTCTCATGCTCCGACCGCCCATCCTGAAACACAACAACTATGACAGCTGAGATTGGATCATTTTGATCAATCAAATAATTAATCTATTATGGCTCGAGTATGGAAATTCAGCGAGGCAAGTACATTCCCTAACGGCTCCTTTATGAATGAACTGTACATACAATCGAGGCTGGTAAACCATCCCGGTCGCACCTACCCAGCGCTTGGGGGCCAGACTGGTCTGCAGAAGATGCATGATAATGGGAATTCAAACGGCCAGGATGGTTTACCAGGCTACATACATAATGATCAGTGGTGAACAGGAACATAAATATGAATTAAGTTACCCTGACACCATGGTAGCGCAGGTGAGCCCAGGGTTCTTCTGCTTGCTTCTTCTGGAGGAATTCGTAGGACTGGGTCCTCCTCTGTCTGGCCTGCTCCGACTCGGGACGAGAAAACCTCACCTGGAGAGAGAACGGAGGGAGAAGGGTGAGGGACCAGGGGCAACGTGGTACTGTAAAATATAGAGCCTTAAATACGGCATGTAAATGTTATGGGTTCAAAATCCTACAGTAATGGCCTTGACTTCATCCTCAGCCTCATCCTGAGACGAGTCTCCACCTAGAGATGGGGTCAAAACAAATAAATATAAATTAAATGTAATGTTTGTGTTTGGGTTACACACACCAAAAGCTGGACATAGGTGGGGCTGTCGCCCCTCAAAAACCAAGTCTATGTTGAAATGCTGGCTTGGGAAATCAATGCTCCACAAATCCGTCTACGATGCTCTCTCTCTGAGATGATGTCAACCAACACACCTTTGTTGGCGGCCTCCCTCTCCCTGTGCTTGCAGTCAGCCTTGTCCAGGTAGGAGAAGCTGGGTCTCATCTGAAGGATTCCCTGCAGAGGCGTGATGTGGAGCTCTCCTGTTGACAGCAAAGCGTCAAAATCCGACACTAGCTTGTTATAATCCCTTTAACCACTTATGCCTGACACCGTTATTTCTGACACCTTTCCCCTATAAATAAAGGCCCAGCGTTAATGCAGTTAAAGCAATGTTGGCGCAATGTTTTATACAGGGGGCTTGATAGCCAATTAGTTTTACCAATGTCTCCAAAAATACAGAAATTGAATCGCCATTCGCCAAGATTCCATGGCTCTGAGAGGAACAGAAGGCTATCAACCCCTATATGTAACGTTGCGGAAATATCACTTTAAAAAGCATCGGTGATGTAAAAGAAATTAATGTAATCATCCATGCTGGCACAATTAGGTCAAAAAGTGTATTGATGGGGCGCCCGCTGGCCAAGTGGTCCAGGCGCATGCCACATATAGGCTCTGGCCTGACGCGTGTTCGAGTCCCGTTCATGACGAACTTTGCTGCGTGTCTCTCCCCTTCTCTCTGTCCCTCTTTCCAGTCCATCTTCACTTGATACCATCAATAAAAGGCAGAAAAGCCAAAAAGAAATCAAAAGAAAAAAGAAAAGTGTATCGATACCTGCCAACTGTCCAGATAAACAAAATTACACTTTTATAGTGACGGTACACATATTTGTCTCCACCAGGCCGAAGGCATGGGGAGAGAGTATGTTTTGCACTCCGTCCGTCCATCCTTCCGTCTGTGAACAGCTAATCTCCGGCACCGTTAACCCGGTCGATGCCAAATTTTGCACGGACACACTCCCTGGATGCCAACGATGAACCTCTGCCCCAGAATTTCCAGAATGGCCTGATATAGCGCCACCAGGAGGCTGCTTTGTGCAAAACAAGTTTTTGGACAGTACACCTACAGATTTTGTCCAAACATCACGCAAATTCGTACACAGACTCTCTAGAGCCATTCAACGAAACGGGTCTTTCAGATTTCTCAGACTCCATCCTGATTGGCTAAGATTGGCTTCCAAAGTTCGCAGGAGTGCTCAGTTTCAAACAAAATGCTGCAAATCATGAACACATGGTGTGATTTCCGTCAAATTGTGCACGCACATTCCCACTAGGCAGAGGAAGAAATGCCACATGAACATTTTCAACTCAGCCTCATGGTGGCGCTATAACTGGCCGAAAGGTGTTTTTACTTCTAACTGCATGGATCTGTGGATAACTTGGCATGCCAAATCCCTAGAGGCCAAGGAAAAACCTTTGCTGGGAATTTTTCACATATGCTCTTTATAGCGCCACCAGGAGGCCGACATATGTAAAACACATTTTCTAATATTACTCCAAATTTCACGCAAATCAGTACACATGCTCTCCATAGTCATGTGATCAAGACAGGTTTGTTTGATTTCTCATAATCCACCTTCATTGGCTACGATTTGCTTCTAAACTTTTCAGGAGTAGCCCGCTTTGTACAAATGACCACAACTACTCAACGCAGCGTCCGATTGTGGTGAAACTGTGCGTGCATATTCCCACTAGGCTTTGGCAAAGGCCACTTGACAGTTTTCAAATCAGCCTCATGGTGTCGCTACAACAGGCCAAGCTGCGTCACACACACACACACACACACGGGCTCGATAAGAACCCAGCTCGATAAGCCTGATCTATAAGGTGCTCGTTATCAATAAAGATTTACGAGATCCATCCCTAGTCTTAATAGGTTAATGTAACGGCTCTTTCTTGCCACTTATTTACAATAGGGCTTTCACTTCTAGTGATTTTTGAGTGGTGCAACCACTCCAAGGAACAGCAATGTCCGTGTCCGCCTATGTGTTCACATTATGCATGTATTAATGAGCACCATAATGAGTACCAGTAGGGGCGCTGTTTGCCAGAAACAGAGAGAGAGAGACAGTGCTGCACTGTTGCCTGCTAATGAGAGAGAGAGAGAGAGAGAGAGAGAGAGAGAGAGAGAGGAGGAGGGGGGGGGGGGGACCGAGTTGCACCACTCGGTTCACACAGGTGTGATCTTTACTTACTTCCTAGGCCTACTTATTGTGTACAAAGAAAAAGGAACAAAAGAAAGGGGGGGGGGGGGGGCTGGGGTTATAATAGTTGTATTTTAAAAAACTGTGTACATTGGTGACCAACTATAATCTAGCTGATCTTGAGGCCTACAAACACTATTTTTAGTACCAACCAACTAGTACCAACAAGGTCGACAAGTGGATTTACTAGTCGACTAGTTGCCCTAGTTCACAACAGCTGTACTGTACCTTTGCGGAAGACTGCAGCTGCATATCTGGAGGTGTTAGTGGTGGCCTGAATGGAGGTGAACGTCTGTTTGTCCATCATCTTCCTGCAGGGAAACATATGTTCAGTCAGTCCTTTGCATTGTAAATCCAGCCAGCTCAACGGTGGCACGGAGATGTATTTCTTAGCAGTGCGAGTGCAGCGCGTCTCTCACAGCAAACGTACACAGAGTAGGTGTTGGACTCATCGTAAGTAGTGCCGTCCACATTGAGAGAGATCTGTTCTCCTTTGCTGCGGCAGTAGTTGGGGCTCATTGTGTTGATAGCCATCTCCAATTCAACCTGCACAATTGGGACATGACGACAGTTACACACAAGAAAATAGTACATGGAAAATTCTTCCTAATTCAAAGATGTTAGCGACAGAATGCGTTCATTTATGTGCTAAAAGAGAAACTTTGAGACATGTTTCACGGTGCTATGTCTATTTTGGATGATCAAAATCGAATCAACGAAACAACCATTTGACATAACTCGCCAATATGTGGAGTCACATCATGGCATGCCCAAACACAGCCCAAACCACTAGCACAGTCAATGGCTCCGGTTACATGAGGGCTTTTTCATTCAGAATGAAAACTTCTGAATTAATGAATTCAGAAGTAATGTTTTTTGCTGCGTGTTTACATGGGAAAGGTCATTCCGAATGAGTGTTTACATGAGTCCACAATTGTTTCAATAGGATTTAAAAATGGAATAAACTGGTCAGTTACATCAGATCTAAGTTTAAATCAGATTGGCCATTTTCATTCCGATTTAAATTTTTGTAGGTTTACATGACAACTTTTAATAGGATTTAACTTTTATTCTGAATGAAAAGGGGATTTAACTGTCCATGTAAATGTAGCCAGTGTCATTTATTCTGCTTCAAAAACATCAATAGCAGATGTCTGAAAGGGGAGGCCTGGTCAGGGGTGAAGCCTAAAATAGTCCAAACCAACCATCAAACAACATCAGCAGGGCTCACAGGGGCAAGGGTCGAGAGTGATCCCCTCCATCTGAGCACCATCACTTCACTGATGGGTTGTACCCTCTTTTGCCTTACATTCCATTATCATCAAACTATGATTTAATCATATGAACCATAGCATCCCTATTCTGGGCAAGTCATCATAGGCAAATATTCAACTAAATGTATGAACAATTTCTGCGAAATGGATGACAAGGGTACTTCGGTATGGTACTTGAAATATTATACATTGCCACTTGCCAGCCGGTATTCTTCCCCCAGTCGAACACACCAGCCCATTATTATTTTCTTCATAATCAATATACTACATTTTATGCACTGCGGTACTCAAGATTGGCAGGTATGAGAAGCTCTGTGTGGAACCAACACAAAATTGAATGAAAACAAGGTCAAATGCAAACTGTGTGACACCAAGGTGGCCTACCAAAAACCAACAACAATGCACACATTTGAAGACCATCAGTCCATTACTAGCTTCAGTGATATTCAAAGAAGATCTGCCAGTGGATTTTTCCCAATTTGATTTTGGTCAGTCATACATGTTTAAAGCAAGTATGCCCCTACTCCCAGCGGTACCTCTTTCAAGTCTCAGCGCACACGCACACACACACACACACACACACACACACACACACACACACACACACACACACACACACACACACACACACACACACACACACACACACACACACACACACACACACACACACACACACACACACACACACACACACACACACAGATTAATTGATAATGTGTATTTTTGGATTAAGGGGAGGCAGGTGGGTTTGAGGACCCCACCTACCTGAATCGACAGTGATGTGGTGTAGGTGGCGTTACCTTTTGCTGCTTGGGTTTGATCTTGGCAGATAGGTGATTGACATCATCATAGGTCATAGTTGATGGTCTGACTGGGTACTGTGTGGAGAACACAAATAAAGTATTAATGACTCTTACAGAAGTTGAACATCACACAACAAATCCCTCTGGATCAATGTCGGATCAATTCAGATTTTTAGAGGGTTGGGGCCTGGGGGGCATGTTGTCAACATTTTTTTTTTTAAAGTAAAGTGAGGGGCGCTCTTATCATTGTCCACATATGATGTAAATTCTCCATTCATTGTCAATGGCATTTAATGTTTGTTAGGGCAAGAATCTACACTATAGCTGAATATAGGAGGGGCTAGCACCCCTCAAAAAATATAAACATACCTGGAAGAGATAGAGCTTTTCTGCAAGGCTTTTGGCTAAATAGACATCAATCTGAAGACAGAGACAAAGTTGACTCAAGATTAGTTTTTCACATCCAAAGCAAAAAGTGTTTATGATGATGACCATTGACCACACTTGACCAGTCTTAATACCGAGCGTCAAAACCAACTACTTCCATCCATCCATCTTCAACCGCTTATCCGTAGTCGGGTTAACTACTTCCATGTCAACTAAAATTAACTAAAGGGCAATGTGATGTCTGTTTTCCAGTAGTGAATATAATCATTTAGCAGTCAACGTTGTTTTGAGAGTAATACGCTTTTATTATACTTATATTACAGTATACTCGTTACAACCACAGCCAGAATGAAGCCGTGTCTACAGTAACTGATTAGATAAGATTTGATTTAAACATAGTTGTGTTTGTGGTCATGTCATGCACCAAAAAGATCAGATCTACAAGCTCAGTTTGCGTGACACACCCCACTCAATCAAGTACTGTATAATTCAAGCATAAAATACATTTCAAACTGGTGGTGCTACCTCTTCTACAATGGGGTCATCATCCTCCCCGCTTGCCATACTGGAGGACACAGAGTGAGGGGATGGAAGAGATGTCGATGGCAATCAGCCGCAGAGACCCAACCTAGACCCACAAAAAGAAAACATAGAATACATACAGGATTTAGGACCCGTCAGGAGGTTAACCACTTATAGAGGCTCAGGGCCACAAATAGGTTTGGGATCCAGACATTGAGGAACCTAAATCGGTTCCATCACATTTGGTTTCCAGAACCGGTTTTAATCACACCGTTAGCCCTCCAAGCAGAACCCAATGGTACTGAAGTTTCTGACATTTTTTAGACCCAGTCCATGGGGTCCTGTTGCACTACTACCATGCCACATGGGACGCACCCATTTTAAAACATAAACAACATGTTTCGCGGCTCCCCGCGCTCTATGACGATATTATTCAGTGTGAGGCTTTCTGAATATGTGAAGTATAAGTATCCATACATGCCGCTGCGAATATCTCCTGTGGCGCGGAAGCCGTTAAGTATTTTTAATCTATGTTTGCCCGATTTGGAAGCTTGGATTAATCTCTTCCTTCCTTGTTTATTGACACCTCATTGTACCGCCTATCTGGCTAGCTAGTGGCGCTATAGCTATGACAGAGCAGATCAGAGGCAGGGACGTAGCCGCACAAGCCAACCGCACACCGGGAGGCGGTACAATAAACGGTAAACAAACAAGAAGAAATAAAGCGACCAAATCGGTCAAACAAAGATTAAAAATACTTAGCGGCTTCCGCGCCACAGGAGATATTCGCAGCGGGATGTATAGCTACTTAAAGTTCCCGAATTCAGAATAACTCAAGTAAAATAATGCCGTCTTTTGGCGCAGATCCTATTTTAGAGAGAATTTCTACATCCGTGTCCAGGGATTTCCATACGAAAATACAGTAGTGAGCAGGGACCCTACGTAAAACTCATCAAAATTTCAGAAAAGCTTTACGTAGGGTCCCGAGAGGGGCTAATCACACCGTCAGAGCTGGATTTCACAATCTGCTGCTGTACAATGACAATATCCAGTGGACCACCATAACTCTGACAGTGTACAAATGGAACCAAATGGACCCAATGATTCCATTTGTAAATGCTCAAGAGTTAGACCTGTCGGGGACCATTTGGAACTGAGAACTCCCTATATTGCCAGCAAGAATCATTAAATTAACCGTTAAGTAATTAGAGGAAATTCTTAAGGACCCGGAATCTTACACCCTCAAGTCAAACACAAGGTTGAACCAAACAAAGATCAGCTAAAATCCTGGGTCAGTAAAGTCCCATCCTTATGACACATTAGCTGACTAAGGAAGGTAAACGTTCAGTAGACCAACACTACAGTCAGACAAAATCATGTGGTAAAGGTAATTGTACACAAACTACAGACACCAAGTGTATTATAGCCAGAGATTACAATCTGACAGGTAAAGGTATGATGCAAGAGCATGGAAATTGCTTGGACCAGAGTTATATTAAACATTACATGTCAGCCAGCAGCATACGACGCTTGCATTTAGCTCGTTTGCGATCATTAGGTGCATTTCAAGCATACATGGACACAGACCTCTTTAGGTTGATACAGACATCTTTAGGTTTATCTACAGCACATTACAGCTGACACTGCCTGGAGGCTGGTACCCGTCAGTTTGTTAGCTTCCACGCTAGCGATGAAGCTCCCTCTCAGGCCCTAAGCTGTCCTACAAATGAAACCTCAAATTGTATTTTACGTCCTGAACAATTGGCAACAACGTGGGCTGCACGGATCCAAAGCGGCCCATTCCTCGTGCCAATAACGCTAAGATGCAGTGTACATTGAGGCAGCTAGGCTATCTAGCCAGACAGGCGGCTAAGCTAGCTAAACATTAGCGTGCTGCTTGGACGTGCCAGTCATAATAATAGAAGTCGTTCAAGCAGGAGGGCCGTGGTGGGTTTTCACTCAGCTAGCTTGTGTTCGCACTGTCTCCGACAGCATTGTTTTGATGTGGTTCTCACCTGCACACTTCACAGCGGGACTTCTTTTGCTATCTCATTCGTGTTGTGGAGTTTATTTGATGCAGGGCTGCTGTGGTACTGCAGTACTGTATTGTACTGTCTCTCTCTCTCTGCTAGTATAAAGTAACTGCTGATGTTAGTTGTACCATGTTGACTCTCACACACACACGTGGGGAGGAGCTGCCAGTGCCCCACAATGCACCGCGAAACTATATCACTATTCTTGCCTGCATACTCGTTTAGAAATTAGAAACTTCAATTGCAAAGGTTTATTATTTGTTTAGATTGTGAATGGAGTGTGAGGTGATGAATCAGCGTGTTGTAGGACTCCCGAGCGGAATGCGCAAAACGTATGGCAGCGGTGGGATTCGAACCCACGCCTCCGAAGAGACTGGAGCCTTAATCCAGCGCCTTAGACCGCTCGGCCACGCTACCTACATGCATATCTATAGTAGCACAATAGCACAAATAACTCATACAGGAGATCCCAACGTGTTATGGGTTTGTAGCTCTGCTATTTTCACAATTTGGGGTAGTTTTTTATTTTTAGCCTGGGCTAGCCTGATCCGCGGAACGCGGCGATGTATTTATCGATTCTCAATTTTCAATTTAACGAGAGTCTAAGGTCTCATGCCCCATGATGAGGAGCTCGAAACCCGCTGCCTCCGAGTTTGATTGATTGAAATATTTATTAACAGTTTGTAGAATTTACAGTACATTTTAAGCACAAACTCAATACAAAGACTGTCAACTGTGAGTGGACGACCCAATTAAGCATTACACTTGTTTACAACAGGGTCCACATTGTTCAATTCATCAAAACATTTAAAGACATACAAACATTTAGAGACATACAAATAGACATTTCTATGTAGCTAAAGAACAGAACAGGAATTCATCATATGGGAAGCAAAAAAGGGAAAAGATACAATATACAGTGAGGGAAAATGGGGTGGGGGGGATTCAGATTTTACAGAGGCCAGTTTCGAATTGCAGCCATCCGTAGGTGCCCTTTGAGAGCGGTTTTGAAGGAGTCAAGGGATTCACATGTCTTAATGACTGTTGGTAGGGCGTTCCACATTTTGGTGGCATAGGAGCGAAAATAATTTAGTCCCTTGTTTTTGCCGAATCTGGGTTGTACATGGTTTGTTGCACTCCCTCTGGTGTTGTGGGTGTGGACTTCGTTAGGAAGTATTTAGACAGGTACACATGCATATCTTGGTGGTGTATCGAATCTTGTGGACCAGACCCATTGCAAGATGCTGTACTCTGTCGTCGACCCTAAGCCATCCCAGCCTGTCAAAGTGGGCAGGGGTGAGGTGGGTTCGGGGGGTGAGGCCAAGTAGGAGCCTGACCAGTTTGTTTTGGGAGGTCTGGAGCCTTGTTTTAAGGGCAAGTATACAAATGCTAAATCTAAGGCGCTTACCCTGCTGCCCCACCTGTCCGGTTTATGTGCGCAATGCGTTTATAACCAGTCCGTAGTTTTCAATTAAAATTGTTTCAATCCATTCTGTCTCGGCTGCGCAACCCTGACCACCAGGGGCGCTGTTGCGCAGTTGCAATCGAGAACAGATCCAAGATGGATGACAGATTCCAAGACAGAATGGTTAAAACAGTTTTTAATTGAAAACTACGGATATACGAGTTATAAACGCATTGCGCACATAAACCGGACAAGTGGGGCAGCAGGGTAAGCACCTTATATTTAGCATTTGTACATGTTCAGAGTAGCTACGGAGGCAGCGGGTTTTGGGCTCCTCACCATGGGCATGAGACCTTAGACTCTTTGAGATTGAAAATGTCAGAATCGATAAATATCGAATATTTTACAATATTTGCTATCTGAAAGAGGAAGTTGCAAGTAGGCCTATACTGTAGCTTTTAGAGGCAGCTTGCAAAGCATTGTCAGTCAGGCCACACATACATAATTATAAAGTTATTTGTTAGGGGGGGACAAATATGTTTCTCACTTGCTTTGAAGCTTACTACTGCTAAGCTTCAAATACATAATGCTCCAGAAAGTATTTTTTATTGTCACATCACAGTTTTACTGTTAGTTTTAAGTAAAAAAAAAAAGTGTGTGAAATTCGTTTTTGTGCATATATAATTAGTTCCCATCGTGTTTAATATATTTCCCCCAAAAGGTCGACAGTGAAAGTTTGCTGTCACTGAAAGATTCTCAAATGATCAATTATATTATTAGTAGGCCTACATTAAATATGGAGAAATGTTTTAAGTGGGTAAAATTGTAGAAACACGACTTATTTTTAGATGCACAGAATAAGCCTCAGAAAAACTGGTCGAATTCAAAACATTTACTGAAAGTAATGCACAAACAAACGTCTGCACTTTAATGTGCTTTGCCTCTACTCTGAAAGCAGCAGCAGGTGATACTTGGATGTAGAATAGATTGCTTTCTAATGGAATTCTGTTAAAATTCCACAATACCAAAAGATATAGAAAAGATTCCACGCAGGCGCCGCTCGTCTTCTTACTAGCCTACTACGATCTACGACGGCAACATTCGACAAGATCCCGTGGTAAGATTGTGTTACATTACCCTCTAGTGTGTGGCTGTAGAAAGTACACCCCAGCCAGTACGGTTTTGTACAGAGAGCAGTTAGGGGGGTTTAATCGTTTATGAATAGTAGGCCTACGTGTCTTTATCAGGAACATTTCGACAAATTGCTGAGGTCTGGAATCGAACCTACTATGGCCGCTCCACAAAGCCAAAATTCAGCCCTTGTGCCGTGACATTGTATTCGCAATGCCGTGACCCGGATTCGAACCGGGGTTGCTGCGGCCACAACGCAGAGTACTAACCACTATACGATCACGGCGCGCTACCGGGGCTTGTTCTGTCGGCCCTGCTAATTGTACTACAGTAGCTCTGGTCCATAGCTCTAATGCGTTGCATTTAGCGCATTAGAGCTATGACTACAGGGACACTTCTTCGTATTAGAGCTATGGACCAGAGCTAGGACTACAGGGACACAGACACACGAGACAAGACATTGCTGGGTTCTGGGGTTCTTCTGACCCGCATGCAGCACACAGACATGCCCCACAAAGCCAAAAGTCAGCCCTTATGCCGTGACATTGTATTCGCAATGCCGTGACCCGGATTCGAACCGGGGTTGCTGCGGCCACAACGCAGAGTACTAACCACTATACGATCACGGCGAACTACCGGGGCTTGTTCTGTCGGCCCTGCTAATTGTAAATAACATTATTTTTGTTGCTGGATTCAATTATTTGACCTGATTCTTATGATTTACCTGCTCTGTATAGAAAATGCCTTTTATTGTACTTTATTATTATTAATAATGTTAGAACACTCCCTAGTATAGTTGTAGAAAGTACACCCAAGCAGAGCTATAATTCTTTTGACACCTCAGTTTTTAGCTTCAGCCAGCTGAGTGCTGCTCACAGAAATGTATGGACTACAGTCACTACAGGGACACTTCTTCGAGACAAGATATTGTGGGTTCTGTGACACGCATGCAGCACACCACCCGATGTAGTATGCATCCACCGTCCACCCATCGAATGCACAGGAATTACTATAAATGTCTCCATCGTATGGGCCCAGACTGCGTGATGCCCCAGGGCCACAAAGCCAAAAGTCAGCCCTTGTGCCGTGACATTGTATTCGCAATGCCGTGACCCGGATTCGAACCGGGGTTGCTGCGGCCACAACGCAGAGTACTAACCACTATACGATCACGGCGAACTACCGGGGCTGGTTCACGACTCAATCATTTTTGCTATGTAAAAGGCACCTTGTCACGCCCAAAATATATATTTGGCTGCAGAGTAGACCCCATTTCAAACATTTAGTGCCAATTTGCCAAAGACCCCCAGAAGCTAAGATTTGAGTTAAAAACATTGTTTTGTCAAGTCAAGACGTGAACAAGTGTTCACGATTTTTAGTAGGCTAGTAGAAGGTCAGTGCAGCACGAATTAAGTGACATGCTATGAGCTTGTAAATTATCTGCTATTTTTGAATAGCCAGCGTATACAATATATAGTTAAAGTGGTTAACATTATCCAATGCCATGCCAGTGCCAGCGGTAGCAAGACCACTCGCCCTTGGCGAGAAGTCCGGTATTCGTGCCAGCCACCTATAGCAGTGTTCCGTTAGCAAATATTACCTACTACCAAATGTAAGAAAGACTACATTTCCAAATTATTCAGTTTACTAGAGGAGAGGGTACTCTTATTTTTAAGAGATCGTCCACCGGAAGTCTTATATTTGCCAAAATTGCTCACTAGACAGTGCCAACAGAACGTATTACTCTATGGTATTACCCCAGCGCATGGACTTATTAAAATACGTCTATAATGAATTATACAGGTAGACGTCTTCGATGGAATCAGACCGTTTTTTGTTGGGTGTTCTTCTTACTGTTTCCAATTGGGAAAACTGCCTTATCGATAGGGGGGAAACTGGGAAAGTGAAAGTAAAAGTAAAAAGCGTCCTCCAAGCAAGGTCTAAAGTGAGACAACGGTAAGCCTGGGATCAAAATATGGTCTTTAACAAAAATAACAACGTTTCATAGTTTATTAAGTTGTGATGGTATAGTTTATATCTATATAATCAGGCAGGAGCAGAGGCAGAGCGCAACACAACATTTATGAATTGTTTCGCAGACTGTATGTAAATAACAAACAAACATTCGTGTTCTACTAGGATTCATTTCTCGTAGCAACTTGCAATGGTCTAGCCTACTCTACTTCTCTCTACTAAGATTCGCCTACCCATGTACAGTGTACGTGTACCTGTCAAAATACTTCCTTAAGATTTGGCTCAAACAAGGGGTTAAACAAAACTAATTTCGCTCCTATGCCATTAAATATGGAACGCCCTACCAACAGCCATTAAGAAATGTGAATCCCTAGCCTTCTTCAAATCCACTCTCAAAAAGCACTTATGGGTGGCTCATGGCTGCAATTCGAAACTGGCCACTGTAAAAAAATAAGGAAAAGTCCCCCCTCTATTTTTTAGGGGTTCCAATCCATGTCCAGCTTTTAGCAAATTTTAAATTGTAACACAATTTTTGTCTGAACACAAACATTAAATCCCATTGAAAATGAATGGACAATTTTGAGTGTTTGTGTAAACACAAACATTGCTGTAACACGAACATTGTAGTGTATAATGTACTGCAGTGTATATTTGCACGTCTCTGAATGTTATGATGAATTGAAAACGGTGGACCCTCTTGTAAACAAGTGTAATGCTTTATGCATGGTGTCGTCTACTGTCCACTGTCGTTTTTGTATTGAGTTGTGCTTGAAATGTACTGTTAATAAATACTTTAATCAATCAATCACATTGATGACGAAGGTGAGAATGCAAATTGTGATTGGACGGATGTGATTCTTTTCTATAGGCCTACTGTACACGAAGTCCCAAACTCCCTTTTTTCTAACTGTTTTTGTTGTTGTTTTTTTCATTGTATATTTGTATTGATTGATGTAATAAGATATTATAGGTGGGCAACAGTATATCTTTAAATGTTTTGATGAATTGAGAATGGTGGTTTCATCCTCTTAGCAGTTTTTGTATTGAGTCACCTGTACCTTCCTTGGACTGTACCCATTCTGCAATCTGTTAATGACATTTTCAATCAATCACTACATTTTAGGGATGGAACGCTGGAGGGAAATCATGGCCGCCTTGGCCGGAGAGAACAGGTGTGTGTTTGTTGTCCTCCTGTGTGACTCTGTGTTGTGGCTGTCTCTGTGGCTCTGTGACTGCTCCACTTCAGGAGGACTGCTGGGTCTTTGGGCCTATGCGGCTGTGAGATGGACAATTCTCTACTCTTTAGCCTGGATGTTGACTGATGGGAAGCCCCAGTGTGCACTCAACAGGTGGGTTGCTCTTCTCTGCCTGCTGCCGCCGGCGTTTGAAAGTGGACGGACATTCATGGATCCTCAGCCTCATGCAGTGCCCTTGTGGAGGGGAGGTGGACTTATCCCAGAACCCAGTACGGTGATCTTGTCCACAATATTGTATGTGGTCGCCTGGGTTTGGGAAGTGGACTTCCTCAGTGGTGGTGGAGGGGCGAAAGGAGATGTTAAAAAAGTCGATGCCAGGAAGGTGCTGACGAGAGTGGTGACGTTTTTCAGACCAGACGTCCCTCATCTGACGCTAGCGTTTTCTTTCCTCATCGGTGCAGTCATCTGTGAGTATGCATCACAAAACTAGTAGGCTACATCATCATGTTATGAGTATATACTAGTGTACAGTAGTGCAGTGTCAGACTAGTGCGTGTCGGACTGTTAGTACGTCAGACCAAAGATATGCATCCATCCATTTCCTTGTTGGGTAATGTATGATGGCAGAGATAAAACTGAATGTGTTAAGACTGTCAAAACAATCTGTTAACCTCCGATTATCTGTTTACAGGTGATACATTCATCCCATTTTACCAGGGGAGAGTTATTGATATGCTGAGCGGTCAACACCTTCACACAAGCTTCACTCAGGAAATCGTTCATCTGTCACTTTTCTCAATTGGAAGGTGATCAACTGATCATACAATAGTGTTTTTCTCTCACTAGTCTCTCCCTTGCTCTCTTGCACCAAACAACTTGTACAAAACGCCTATGGTATCATGATTTCCACACACATAGAATTTAATCCTGCTTTTTTACTTCACTTTGCTTTCTCCAGCTATAATTATGCTTATCTTATTAGTATATTATCAAAAGCATTTAGGTGAATGGAACTTTGGAAAGATATCTCACTTTGAATTCTTCCCTATATCCCAGTATGCTGTGCTCTGGGCTGAGAGGAAGCATGTTCATGGTGACCCTGTCCAGGCTGAACAGGCGAATGAAACAGAACCTGTTCCATAGTTTACTGCAACAGGAGTTACATTTCTTCGAGGACAACAAGCCCGGTGAGACGCTGTAACAACTCGCAACTCACAACTCTGACAATCATTAACTTTCAGAGACAGGCACAGGGATATCAACACACACAAAACAAAATGTTGGTACAGTGGAAGTGGAAATTACTCAAAGAAATTGTTTTTATGACGTTAAATCATCATCTTATATGTTTCCTGTTTTCTTCTGCCTCGCGTAGGAATCAGTAGCAGGTATTGGATAGAGCCGAGCAGGGCAACATAGGCAGATAATAAATTTCCCACTCTTTGTGGGAATCGGGAAGTTTCCAACTTGAAGCTTCCTACTTCTTTCAAGATTTTGAGTTCAGAGCAAAATGGACATAATTTGTTGGGCTGATTTCACAGCAAATAATGAATTCACCATTATTGTTAATGGAATGTTACTTTTCCATTGTACCGTGTGTGTGTGTGTGTGTGTGTGTGTGTGTGTGTCTGATATCATACCCACACAAAACACCTGCAGGAGAACTGTCATCCCGCCTCAGTTCTGACGTGGACAGGATGGGCCGTGCCGTAGCGCTCAATTCCAACGCGCTTGTCCGTGGCCTGGTGAAAGCCAGCCTCATGCTGGTACTGATGCTGAGCCTGTCCTGGGAGCTCACAGTGCTCACCTGTATAGAGATGCCTCTCTTGGCCCTTATACAGAAAAAATACATCACCTACAGCCAGGTAGGTAGTGGTACCATGAAATATTTCCATGGAAGCGATTTATCAAATCACTCTTAAATGCATTCATGCAAACATTGTGTGATTTATCAGCATTTATATATATATATATATATATATATATATGTGTGTGTGTGTGTGTGTGTGTGTGGGGGGGGGGGGGGGGGGGGGATTTCACTGCATGTACTGTGCATAAATTGCAAAAGCATGTCCTTAAAAGTATTAGCATCATACTAAATATGACGCTATATGTATATGTTGTGAGACATGGCCAAAGCTTTTCCGGGGGTCTCCCTGGCCTATACCTCGTAGTGCAGAATGATCTATTATATGGCTGAGAGAGGAAACACCATGGAACTAATGGCTAATTTGAATCCATGATGTATGATGCAGTTTCCATATTGTTGATGGACTTACAGTATGTCTCCATGTGTTCTTCATACTAATAGGAGGTCAAGGAAAAGGTGCAAGAAAGTCAGGCTAAGAACGCAGAGTTGGCTAAACAAACTATTGAGGGAATCAGAGTTGTCCGCAGCTTCAAGGGAGAGAAAGTTGAAGTGAAGAGGTATAATGTTGCACTGGAGGAGATGTGTAATATCAAGAGACAAAAACACATCACCAGTGCAGTCTACCGTCTGATTCGGAGGGTAAGAGGACATACAGTATATGTGACAAAGATGAATCATGGTGCTTTGTTTGGTCCATCCAAACAAAGCTTTAACTATCAAATTAACTGTACTACTGCATCTTTCTTTATTTTTTTATATGGTGATTTTTAGTGTGGTTTTGCTATTGTTCCCAGTTTAGGGCAAGAAAACACAATAATGTTTTGGTTCCGGTTTTGAACCAACTTTTAGGGTTCTGAATCAATTTATTTTCAGTGGAAACACTCTGATCTGGTTCAAAATTAGCCGGGAAAAAATAACGGAACCAGTTCAACTCACTGAAAATGAATGATAATTATCACATGTACTCGCCAACCGTTATGTTTATTTACCCATTTAGATTAACCTATTAATGTCAAATAAGTGAATTATCACAGTTTCATCTGTCTGACCATCTGTTGACATTTGCCATTTGTGATTTGGTGCTTAACTGAACTGAGTTCAGGAGGTTTATCTTTTTCACTTTGCATTTCAAGGAATACACTACTAGGGTTATCAATCTATCTATAATCCATCAAAAATGTAATTCTCACATTTTGCATATTATAATTATCAATCAATGTACCTATACTACTGTATACCAGGGATACTGAAATAGCTGAACCTTGTGGGCCACATTACAATAATATATATATTATACAATGACAACATTAATGATGCTTGATAACTTCTCTATTTTATTTACTTTATTTCTGTATAATGCAAGACAAATGCAATGTGCATTCTGGCTTGGCCTTCCATTTCTATTCTGTCAATGACACAATTTGTAATCAAAGTAGCCTAATTTGCTACATTTACTCTTTTGAATAATTCTGGTAATGGCTCTCTGTACTCTGTAGGCAAAAAAAACGGGCCAGTCAAAATTGCAGCCTGAGTTTGAGTATCACTGCTAAGGTCTATATAGCCTCGGTACCAGGCTTTCATTTTTGTTGGTGCAAAAATTGAAAGCCTGGAGGAACGCATTGGCCGCTCTGGTCTAAAAGTGGGAGTCAACCCTTCCGGGTGGGCGTCGCTCCAAATTATGTGACATAGCGCTGCACTAGGGGGGAGAGGAGGGGCCGGGGGTGACGGACAGATCGATGAGATCCAATCAGGGCGTGCGCAAATCTCAGCCGCGACCCGCCCCTCTAGACCAGAAACCTAACACGTAATAGCTCAGGCTAAGGTCTATACTACAGACTGTAGCATGTGGTTGTTGTGTCCACTAGAGGGCATTCCAACCAAAATAATAATATTAATAAATTGTGACAATAGTCAATTTCTAACCACATAAACTATTGTTTTGTTGTAACAAACATGTAGAATGTCCAACAGGTGATTCTTTATTGCCAAGAAATATTTAAGGCTTAGGCATAAAATGAGGCATAAATTAGATGGATTCATTGCCCATTGTGTTTTAATGAGCACAAATCTGCACTCCAACTTGATTTAAACTATTATGAAGTAACTTCTATAAGAAACGTGTAGAATATTTAAAACAGGTTATCAATTTTCACGCCACATTTTCTGAATCTAATGCAGAGCATTATTTATTAAATATAATCCCATTCCCAGCAATGGAGAAAACACTTTCTGCTCCAACCAAGCCTGCGATGCTCAAATAGTGCCATGCTAGCTGGGAACAATAGGGATACTTAGGCTGCTGTGGGTGGGTAGTAGGTACTAGTGGGGTCTCGCTTCTTGTTGTAGAACATAAGCATAACATCTTCAATTGCCGTACAATTTCCTGCAGTGTACGCACATTAAATATTTATCAAAATATATTATTAATCACACGTGATGCATTTGTTTTCGTATGCAGGTGGACCAGGATGAGGACAAGATTTGCTAGTGTCGTCACTCAACACATTTATGAATATAAATAAATAACTTAGTAAATACACATTCAAAGGGCAATTTGAGCATTCAAAATTCGGATTAGTTTTTCCTATGGCTCTTGTCTCTGTGTGCCTTCCAGATGGTGAGCCTGGGCATAAAGGTGCTGATGCTGTTCTATGGACGTAATCTGCTGGCCTCTGGTCAACTCAGCATTGGGAGCCTGCTGACCTTTTTCCTCTACCAGAAACCTATGACAGCCAATATGAGGGTGAGTTCTGTTGGACACTCACAGAAGAGAGGTGTGTGTGTGTGTGTGTGTGTGTGTGTGTGTGTGTGTGTGTGTGTGTGTGTGTGTGTGTGTGTGTGTGTGTGTGTGTGTGTGTGTGTGTGTGTGTGTGTGGAATGAATGAATGAATGCAGTATTCACAGATGTTTTACATTGCACAATGACGTATTGATGGAACAGACAAAACGTGTTGTGGTATCTGTGGACAATGCTTTAGTTTAAGTCTAAATATTGTTTGTCTTCTGATCTTCCAGGAGATTTTATATGGCATTGGAGAAACAATGAGCACAGTAGGCGTCATAAGCAAGGTGCTAAACTATCTGGACCGAAAACCACAGTGTAAGGAAGCAGGAGAGCTGGCTCCGGAGAAGCTGGAGGGACGAGTTACTTTTCAGAACGTCAGCTTCGCCTACCCATCAACGCCCGATAAACCAGCACTCAAGGTTAGAGACTGTTCACTGTATCTGCCCCATTAGAAACTGCTTTTAGTTCATATATAATGTCCATGCATACGTATTCTAATTTCTGTGTTTGTTTTTTCTGTTTATTTGTAAAAAATCCAAATAAAGTACTGATCAATAAAAAAAATGAAGAAAAGGCTTTTAGGTTAGTTGTTGAAGACTGACATCCAAGCAAAATGACAGAATATTTATGATTATTTAGAAATGTAATTATTAGGCAACTAGGCATACACTTTTGTATGGCCTATGGCTATGCAGTTATTGCAGTATTATCATAGTGTTAAAATTCTCAGTCGCCACGAATGATTTCAGTCTTTTGGCATGTTGCGCAGCAAAAATAGCTTATTCTATGAGCTCTCAATGTACTTACAGCTTGTAGATGTGCTATTTTTGGGTATTATTTTATCATTAGAGCATTTTAAGTGATAAAACTAGCAATACGTTTAGAAGCATCTTCCATCCAATCTTAACCGTCTTGGATATGTCGTATAAAACCAAAAGTTAAAGCCTCAGTCTGTGATTTCTTCACCTGGTTGGCAGTAAGTAGAACAGCAGGAACAACGCTACTAAAACTTGATCATTTTACACATTGTGTTAACAGTTTAGGAAACGGTGTTAGTGTGGCGGGCTCCTTTACAAATCACACATTAGGACTTGGTCAAACATTTTCAGTCGTGAGATTTCTATTTTGCTTTAATTCATGCACTTGTACTAAGCAACTCACCTAGAACGTTACATGTCAAGTTAACGGCATTACGAATCTCAGTCCTCCTTATAATGAAAAAATATGCACAAAATCCACATTAACCTGTTTTCTACCAGTCTGTGTCGATGGAGCTGTGTCCAGGGAAGATCACAGCTCTTGTGGGCCCCTCTGGTGGTGGGAAGACATCCTGTGTCAGCCTGCTGAACAGACTGTATGACCCTCAGGAGGGGGAGATCCTGTTGGATGGACGGCCCCTTCACCACTACAAGCACAAATACCTACATCAAAAGGTATAGTTGTATGGCTGGCTGTATGGAAAAGGGATGATCACCAATGCCACTGACAACATGGTAAAAACATAATAAATAACTTGCACCTGTGACCATACCTCCCCTTCCAGAATCAACACAATTCTCTTGTAAATGAATAAACGTGCTTGTGATGAATCACTGCTTCTGCTGCTGTTTTCCAACAATCTCTTTCACCTCTCGGATGGCAGGTGGCCCTGGTCTCCCAGGACCCTGAGCTGTTCTCTGGCTCAGTGAGCTACAACATAAAGTACGGCTTGAGGGACTGTACAGAGGAGAAGGTGAAAGAGGCTGCGAGGAGGGCAAAGGTTGAGGCCTTCAACTCTCAACTGGATGCAGGTAACAGAGTTTCCCATGATCATGTGCGAATGTTTCCAGTGCTCCCATAACCCACACAGTTTATCCTTGGAAATTATTTCACTTCTGAGTTCCAAGAAAATGATTAATTCCTGGCTGCACACACACACACGACATAATCTCGGCATTGATTTATTTAGGTTGTTGTAAAAAAACGCCCTTTTAACACATTCCGTGCGTTATAGCCTAATATAACATGCCACAGGTTATTGTTTAATTACCTTTGGAGCATACGCCCAAGTATTTGCGCCTTTGATCCATGAAAATCCCCCTGAAAATAGTCCCATGGTTTGTTGCCTAGCCGAAAAATAATCCACCGTCGTGATGTGGAAGAACAACAAACAGTAATGGCGAATCTGAATGGATCCAAGTGTAAAACCCTGTTCACTTGCATTGAACTCATTTACCCAGAAGCCCTTGCAAGCCAGTGTATAGGTCGATTTCCGGTTACGTCATAACGCGTCGGCCTCGTCACGTTGTCCACGACAAAGCTGTTTTGTCATTACAAAACGGCGAATTAAACATTTGTATTAAACATTAATACAAATGGCGGGTTTAGTGTATTACGCAGGGAAAGACAATGGAATGCGTGTGTGTATAGTGGATTACGCAGGGAAGCTGTTAATACATGAATAAAGAGCATTCACATAATTACTGTACCCTCAAATTAAATGTACAGTACTACACATATATTTGGCTGTACCTCTAGTTTGAGGGGTGGTAAACTGGTAGCCTGGCTAAAGCCAGACGCGAATCAGCCGTTGGCAAAACAATTTTATGACAGTGTGATATTAGTCTGGTTTATCAGCCAGGCTAGTAAACTGGTGCACTTAGCCGATAAATACCCAGTATTGCTGTGGATATAATGTTCCTGATGTGAGTGTGTGTCACGATTATTCTGCAAGTTAATGGCCATGACAGCCATAACCGGCTAACAAATTCACCCCTCATCCCGTTTATTTAAAGAACCATATAGACTGCTCATATCACAGACGAAAAATAAATGGCAAAATATAATTCGTCAAAATACAGACTTTGTTGATGGGTTTCCCCTTTTCATTAGGCTAGCTGTACCGCTGGGTGTCAACTTTGCAAACCCATCAGTGCCATTCACTACCAGTACCCATTCACTGCCAATGAACATTACTAGTTGAGGACCACCGCACAGGAGAGCTGTTGTAGTCTTATGAGGATTTGGTGATTGATGACTGCAGCTTTTTAGAATAAGAAACAATTGAGGGGCACGGTGGCACAGTTGGTAGTGCTGTCGCCTCACAGCTTGAAGGTCCTGGGTTCGATTCCCGCTGGGGACGCTGTGGGCACTGGCGGCGTGTTCCCTCCTCCGCGTCATCAGTGCCCATACCCGAGGCGGGGGTTGGCGATAGGGCCTTTTTTATTTTTTTATATAACTTTGTTTATTGGTTTTTTTCACAGAAGCATTATTGAGATAGAGTTTGAAAAAGAATAATTAACATTAACAGCTTCTCTTAAATAAACCCCACAAGTATGACATAAAAGAGTAAACACATTGAATTTTCACCCCAAAGAAAAAGGACAACAGAAAACAAGACAAACAAACCTTAAAGGTATATTCAGTGATTTCACTTAATTCAAATATCACTTATTTTTTTGTTTTGTTGTGATAATCCTCCCTACTATAGAGTGTGCTGGCCATATAAGGAGTTCCTCCCTGTCCCCAGTTAACCCCTGGGGGTCAAAAAACCTTAGGTTTCGTTTTTGACTCTCTATCAGTCTATCCTGATAGGTACATGATACATCCATAATCCAATCCAATACAATCCATACAATCCAATCACAGTATAAGCTACTTTTAAAACAAAAGTCCAGCAGACCTCACTCATCCCCAAGCAGAGACGGATTCAAATTCTGAATGAATTGAAAGAATGGACCCCATATCCTCCCAAACCTATCGGAAGAACCATTCAAGGAGTGTCTAATCTTCTCCAGTTTTACACAGTACAAGGTGTCCCTAACCCAATGAGTGTGAGAAGGGGAAGTGGGCGATTTCCAGTTGGTCAGAATTAGTCTCCTCGCTAACAAAGTGACAAAGGCCAAAACATCCCTCTCTGGTTTGGAGAGCGACGGTATTGAGGGAAAAACACCAAACAGGGCCCCCAAAGGTGTGGGCTCCACTCTTTGCCCGACTATCTTTGATAAGGAATTGAAGATATCGGTCCAATATTTGTGTAGAGAAGGGCAGAGCCAGAACGTATGGATGAGGTCTGCGGGAGCCTGCCGACATCTATCACACTCAGGAGACACATCGTTATATATTCTAGACAACCTGGCCTTGGTGTAGTAGAGCGATAGGGCCTTTCTGTGTGGAGTTTGCATGTTCTCCCCGTGTCCCCTAGGGTAGATACCCTCACAAAAACATGCCGTAATCCTGGTCTCTAAAACTACCTCCCCCTGGCCAGCCGGGGCGCCTGATGGAGGGGAAAGGAACTGGTCGGAATAACGTGTCCCTTCCACGTGCTACGTCCGGCCGGGGAAATTCCCCTCTGTCAGGTGAAAAGAAGCAGCTTGGACTCCTCATGTATAGAAGGAGGCATGAGGTCAGTCCGCTGCCCCCCCAGGTTGGCAGAAGAAGTGTAGCGCCCAGGATTACATTAGATAATTGGCACTGGGTGAAAAGAAAAACTGGGTTACAAAATCGTGGGATAAAAAAATAAAAGAATAAGAAACAATTTATAGTCCTGTACGGGGCATATCGTACATACAAGGAATGTTTGAAAGGGTGACAACTGTTAATGGTTCACAGGGGTTGACATTAAGGTCTCAGACAGAGGCAAGTACAGGTCATGTTCTACTTGCCCACAGGTCATGCCCACTTGCCCGAAAAGTAAACCTTTATTTAAAGTTTTATTTACCTACCAGGGGCAGGTGGGCAACCCTTAATGCCTGGTTCACTTCAGATGGAATAAACAGAATTTATGTTTTATGATGATGGCAAGTGACATTTCTGTTCCAAATGTTTGCTGGGTGTAAGGACAAACAACTGTAAGACAAAGAGCTACATCCCATGTGTTTGTGTGTAGATGTAGGGGAACGTGGTGGCAGCCTTGCTGCTGGACAGAAGCAGTGTATAGCCTTCGCCAGAGCTCTGGTCCGACAACCTCAAGTCATCATCCTGGATGAGGCTACTAGCAACCTGGACGTTGACATACAGAATTCCGTATGTAGAAAAGTCTCAGAGTGTAGTGAAAGCATATGAGATAAAATATATTGTGTTATATTTGTGAAAATGTGTTTTAACACCAAACCATATTTTGGAATCTCATTTTTTGAGGGGCGCTAGCCCCTCCTATATTTAGCTATAGTGTAGATTTTTGTCTTACACAAACATTACATTCACATTGACAATGAATGGAGAATTCACGTCATACAGTATGTGGACGAGAAAATTGGCTATTTTTGTCCTACACAAAGTTTAAATTCCCATTCACAATGAATGGAGAATTTACGTCATATGTAGACGAGCAAATCGCCTATTTTTGTCCTACACAAAAATTTATTCCCATTGACAATTAATTGATGATGTATGATGATAAGAGCACCCCTTTTTATTGTGAATTACAATTGAAAATACTTTATTATTATTATTATTATGGTTATGGGATATGACAGTAAAATTTACCAATTAGGTTGGAGCCAATTACTTCAGACTGGCTGAAAGTACACTTGCAATGTTAATAAGTATAACATAAGATATGGGCTTCTTTCGTTAAAGATACTAGTTTACAGTATTGACAAAAGACCACTCTTGTGTTTTAGGTGGTACAGGAGATTATGGCTTGTGGCCAAACAGTGTTGGTGGTTGCCCATCAGCTGAAGACTGTGGAGCACTGGGCACATCACATCATCTTTATGGAGAATGGAAGAATTGCGGAGCAGGGCACACATCAAGAGCTAATGGCCAACAAAAATCGCTACTATCGTTTGAAAGAGGGACTATTCAGTTAAGGACATACTGTGTAATATTAAATTTAGTAATCCGTTTTAGCGACACCCCTTGTCATTACTGCGTTGGTCTATAGAGCGCCGAAGTCCTGACGTCACTCGCTCATCCCCTGGTTCTGCCTGGTTCACAGAAGTAATTTCTCTATAGAGAATAACATGGGGTCATCTTAAAAGCGTTGTGGTCCAAAAATAAACAAGCTGTCTCTGCGTTATTGTCAGGAAGGTGTCTCTGTATCGTTTATGACAGTCAGTCAGTCATATTTGATACAGTCTGTTTCTAGCGAAAATGTAACTAATTCAGCACCAGTAACATTAGCGATCTAAAATACCCCTATGGGGATTACAATGCAAAAGTACATGAACCCATGTACTGTATTTGCGCCATCTACCAATATTGACGTCAGACTTCGGTGCTCTATACCAGGCTCATGAGGAAGTGACAAATTCCCTGCAGTTCACTGGATGTTCACTGGATTACCACTAGTAATCATCGTCATAAATACTTTATGCTTTCAATTTCTACTTTTTTTTACTGTGTAACCTTTTCAATAAAACAAAAGTTCAATTTGATATAATTATTGACTGGTGAAAGTTTCACAACACCCACTCCATGAATTTCACCCCTAAAGCCTAAAAATATGTTCTATTGAAACTAAGTGCATAGGGATTCTCCCCTCAGAGGGGGGAGAAACAAGGAAAATCGGGGTCTACCTTCCCCATCGGGTGTCCAGAGAAGAGGGCTCTCCTTCGGGCTCGAGTGGCCGCACCTCGGCCTCTCGGAGCACCTGGAAGTCCCGTCCCAGCCCAGGAGGTTTCCTGACCCCGTCCTGTTTAATTCTCTCCACTGCCAATGTCCAACTTTTCCCAGCCCGTATTTAGGAACCAGAGCAGTCTGCCAGGCCGGCTGGGGAGTTGAGACCCGAGGAGGTGGCCTGGCGTCGGGCTGCCGGACTAGAGGTAATAGATTTTATTTATTTATATTGAACTCATTGATGATTTTTTTAAATTTTTCGTTTAAAAAGGTTTTTCTGGTGAAAACCGATGAAATAATCCAGAGGTTTTCAAAAGGTATTGTATGTGGTCCCTGACCATGCATTTAGTAATGTAGGAAATTTTAATTAGACAAGTTGAGAAACAGTGAAAATGAAAGTGAAAATGACCTGGCAATGTATGATGAGTGACACGTTAATGTTGTAATTTACTGGAAAGTCGGATGTGAAGAACTTGTACGCAGTTGTATGGAAAGTGTACGCCCCATACACTACAGGATTGACTGGTTGAGTCACCATTATTAGTAAATAGTGTACTTGCCAGCCCATAGAGCCCCATTGTGAACCCGTTTTTTTTAACCCGTTTTTTTTAAACCAAGGTTTTATGTTAGAAATGTTGAGTGTGGGTGGTGCAACCTCTCCTATAGCTATAGCAACCACTCCTATAGATAGCTACTGTATGTGTGTCCCTGGGTCCCATGGGTCTGTCGGAGCACGAAAATAGCAAAAGTTTACGTCATCTTGTCCCCAACACAAACATTTAATGCCATTAACAATAAAGATATTTTTTAGAGTTTGTTTTGACACTGTTTGTTTTATATCACCATTACATCACCTAATCAACATGAGTTACACTTTAATATATTAGCGCCCCTCACTTCACACGGGTGTGATTTCATAGTTCATAGATACTAATAAGTCATTAGTTTGATTGTCAAGTGTTTGCTTATAATAAATGACTTAATAATAATCACCGACACAGGTGTAATAGGAATGACAGGGCACACCACTCTCCGTTGGTTGTTTTACTGTAGCAAAGACAGTGCACAGCACAAGGGTGAATACATGCAGGCATATAGCTTTCTCTTGAGCCTGTCTCTCTCAGTCCAAGCATGAACTGACTTGTTTATACACGTCAGTGTTTATATACACATACAATGTTGCAGTAACAAACAAGAGATATAATAAAATAATGAATGAATTAAATGCCAACAAAATAAAATACAGTCACTAACAATAACGATTATGTAACCAAGTAACCGATTAACACAAATACAATACATACAATTCACTTGTACATTTTGAACGAGTTGAACATACCTGTAGCAAAGACACAAGGGTGAATACATGCAGGCATACAGCTTTCTCTTGAGTCATCCATTCCTCCATCTGAGGAATGGATTCGAGTTCAAGTGAGGCGTAGCGTCGCCACCTACAGGAAACTGCTCTGTACTGAAAAGTAATTTAAGAACACTTGAAAGCCTCCTCCTCCTCCCTCGGTCTGCTTCTGCTACAACTTGCATTCCCAGACGCTCGCGGTTGCAGTGGCCACTCGGCTAAAATTAAAACAATGATTTCGAGAATTGCATTTCGCTCGCAATCTCTGCGAACAAATAATATTTTTTCCAGGAGAGCCCAAGCTCTGCTGCACCGACCATTGAAACATCCCGGCTTACTTACCCAAGGAAGTTGGTGAGTTGCATGATCGATTATTGTTGTTGTTTAACTTATTTAGCTGTATCAGTTGTCCACTGAATCAGTTGTCCACTGAATCAGTTGTCCACTGATTCATTCATGATATTCAGAACAGATAATGTAGTGGCGTAGGAACTTTCGCGAGGAAAGGAAGCCAAATAACTAAAGGCATTTAAAACCCACACTGTACTTACAATTTGTTTGACCTAGATATTATATAATATGTAATGTCTGGCCTTAAACCAATACTCACTAATTAGGCTACTCATTATAACGGCAGTTACACGGCACGTATAGCCTACAGCCCAAATGCAAAGAAAGAGTGGAAAAACATCTAGCAGCTAACATACTTCATGGCATAGTAAAACAATTAAATCTCTGTCCATTTGTTGTGACCTCCTTTCGCCGACATTGATGGCCATTGTTTGAATAATTCCCGGTGGCTTGCGCAGCGCAGTTTGTTCAAAAGTGGAAACATGGTTTTACTTTTATTTGATGTCCTGTTTTATTGAACTGTATAGGTTTCACGAGCACGATCTGACACTGTACGTTTTTGTGGTGATCAATAACACAAAACCTGAGCAGTTTTCCATAACTCCGCCAGGAGGAGGAGGCATGCTTAACTCCCAGCATCTTTCTCTGTGTGGGCCAGCCTGCCAGGCATCAGCCATGTGTTGACAATGTTCTGGCATGGAGCAATGGAGGGAATGTGACGTGGAAATCCTTGTTGCCAATAATGTATGGCCCTGCCCTAGTCCAATATATTTTTGCAGAAATTGAAACCACACCAAAACGTCAGGTTGGGACAAAACAGTTTTTAAGGTAGACCACACCAATGCAACTCATTGCAACTCAATGAGTTTGCTATACCGTTTGCTTTATTTTATAGCCTTTTTTTTGGCTGATTGGGGACTCTTCTTCTTTTCCTTCTTATTCAAAACAATTGGATTCAGTTCTAAAAGAAGCTGACAAAACTGATTAGTGATTGTGTTGGGGGGGAATCATTCTCATGATTATCTTGTTTCTTCTGGAGATTGTATGCATCAGCTTCTCTAATTGGCCAACCCAAACTGTTCGGCTTCATGGACTGGTTTGCGCGGTTAGGCCAGTACTATCTGCAAGTCCCTGATTGGCTTATCAGATTGGCCGGGCACCGCTCCTCCTACCAGTCCTTGACCTGAACCACCAACCCTTTGGTTCACTGACACTCAAAATTGTCCATTCATTGTCAATGGCATTTAATGTTTGTGTTAGGAAGTTTGTTTGCACACACACTAAGGTGCAATGGTTGCACTTAGAACTCTCACATTGCTTAAACTAGTGCACAAATGCATGTCACAAGTCTCTCGAGACCAATCTGAGAACCCATCGGCAAAACTTGAATTTAATGCGAGTCAACAGTCTGACTCGAGACAGACTGTTGACTTGCGTCCATGAAAGGAAAAGAGGTAGCTGTGTTTCCTTTGTTTTGCCGATGCGTTCTAATACCAACAGCATTGCTTCCAGGTTTTACTTGGATTTCATTGCTAATGACCTCTCTCCCATCTCCCTGGTTCCTTTTCAGTGCCATTCATGTGGACAGTCCACCCGTCATACCAACTCTGACCACCAGCTACGCCCATGGCACGTCCTCCAAGTCTTTGCTTCACAGCACAATAGGAGAGATGCTGCAGTCCACTGTTGAGCGTATTCCTGACACAGAAGCCATGGCCTTTCTACAGGATGGAGTCAGAAAAACCTTCTCACAGTTTCAGCAGGACGTGAGTGGCACAGCTTACGTTTTTTAAAAGAGAAAAAGACTATTACAATTTACAATTTAGGCATTTAGCAGACGCTCTTAATCCAGAGCGATTTACAATAATCAGGAACAAAAGCATGGGAATACATCACAAAAGCATTTATCATAAAACATGCGTAAGTTAAGAAAGTAACAGTGGAATATCTATATTATGAGACTATACATATAAGCTATATATATACTACTATGCTATACAGTACATATGTACTATGGCGTGCTATGACTATATACAATGCAATTATAGTGCCGTCTACATAACATGCTATAAGTCTGTATCAGATGCTATCTAAGTCTACAGAAATGCTATCTAAGGGGGTAGGGTAAGTGCTATGGGCCATGATGGAGTCTAAAAAGGTGGGTTTTCAGACTACGGCGGACTATTGTTCCCTTAAGTGCAATTTATTAGTCCCTCCAATCGGCCAAGATACGGCCAAGATACAGAAGTGAAATAGAAAATAACTCAAAAGTTTCGCCAGCACCATAGAATACATTGCCTTAGTAACATTGCCACAAAATGAACAACATGTTTGTTAGGTTGCAGCTTTAGAAATGTAAACTATTGCTGAGACATTGCCTATATCCCCTTTTTCTTTGCAATATTTTGTAGTTTATTCATTATGAATTTAGCCCCACCACCACCTTCTCCACATGTATAATGATTTCCCCTTGTTTTAAACAACTGTGTCCACCACCTTCTACACATGTACGTACATGTGTTAAACAACAGTGTCCAGCCAGGCCTCGAGGGAGCATTCCAATCCTGCACCCCTATCCCACCTAACCAAACAGCCCCTGACTTCACATGTTGCACTCATTCATTTAGCAAATTGTTTACTGACCATTTACATTGTCATTTGAAAAATAAATAAATAATAATGTTAAAGTTTGCTCAATAATTTGAATACATTTAATAATTCACTCCTTCCTTCTGGCTTATCAATATAATGGACGGACAGTGGAGGTGGACAATGATGATTGTATAGTCTTTTTCCTTTCTTGGCACATACTGGAAACTAGGTTAAAAGTGAATGTCATGTGATGATATGATGATTACCCCAGTGCAACCTGAGTGTGACAGCAGACAGTTTAAAGTGCATCAGATAAAACCTTCACGAGATGCAGTGATCCCAGAGGGTAAATTCCTTCTCTATTATTTCACCCATTCTATGTAAGTAAGTAAGTAAAGTTTATTTATAGAGCACCTTTCACAGCCAATTACAGTCACAAAGTGATTTAACAACAATAAAATTAAAACAAGTCAATAGTCAATAAAACAAGTCAATAACTAAATCACTAATAAAGTAAGACAAAATAGAAAAAGTAGAGTAAAAATAAAGCAATCAACATTTAACCAGGCCGGCTATGGAAAGGCCTGTTTAAAAAGGTGACTTTTCAACAGTCCTTTGAAAATGTCCACAGAATCCACAGTTCTTAGGTGGAGTGGGAGCTCATTCCATAGCCTAGGGGCAAAACCTGCAAAGTCTCGATTGCCTTTGGTTATTCGTCTGAGGAATAGTGCAGTGCAGTGCAGTGCGGCGCTGCTCCAAGTGAGTGCACAGGAACCAGTTGGGGATTCAGTGTCTTGCTCAAGGACACCTTTGACAACAGGCTCTGAATGATAACAGATGCCTATGGTCAGAACTCAGAACTGAGGTGGACAAGATGTGCCCATGGTCATGGAATGATTTGCAAAACTCAACCTTGAGCACATTATCTCCTTGCCGGACTTTAAAAGGCACACACACAAACACACACACACATCACGTCGCACGCACAGATTTATTTAAAGATACAGATACATTTAAATGTTATAATTTTAGTTTGTGTATCTATTACTTGTTGTTTCTTTGGCCCTGTTTTGGCTAGGTATCAATCTCACTCTTGAGTTCCTGGTTAGATTTAGATCCATTTTCTTCATCAGGGCAGGAACACTGTCCTTAAAGCTGCAATCCATAAGTTTTATGTTCTATCCAACATTCAAACCCGGCTCTCCTGCATGGGAGGAGATATTGCACAGGGTCCACATATTGCGCTTATGAGCTTGAGGCAGTGTTACTTATCAACAATCTGACACCAGGCTCTACATTTCTCAATGGAAGAGATAAGGCTCATACATAGTTTGGATTTTCGGTGGTTAGGTGACCACCGAACTACAACATGACGTCACGCGCCGCGGTGAAGAGCAAACCACCGCCACCGCTCCAGCCCTTCGCTCTGTTTTTACTTACCACCGCTCAACGTTATTTCAGCAACGGTGGTCAGCTCACCACCGGAGCGGTGGTCACCTTACCACCGAAAATCCAGACTATGAATAGGCCTTAAGGCGACAACCTCCAACCACTGCAGAGTTGCAACTAGTTTTACATTTCATTGATTGATTACTTTTTTTACAAGCTTATTAAAACTCTCCGATTGCCCAGGGTTATTAAATCCATTAAATCATAGCGCCCGGCGATTTATAGTAGCGGAGCACTTTTACTGAGGGACCGGATGTTATCCCGGATGTGGCTGTAGCCAAAACACTAGAGCCGATCGACAACAACGGGAGCTATGATTAAATCTATCATGACTAGCGACGGGACAGCGGTGGGCCCTCTAAGACATGATCTTTTCTTAGAATTGGACGGGATGATATCAATACCCTCGGTCTTTTTGATAAAACTTCGTCCTGGGCGCTGGGTGTTACTAAGTGAAAGGACGGTGAACTTCGTCCTGGGCGTTGAAAAGCAAAACACAAAATGCCCCATGGGCTTGTTTCCATTGTGGTCATTTGTACGCAATTCATCAGTAATGCATATACAACAATACAATACAATACAAAACATACTACAAAAGAAAACATAATGTAATAAAGCTGTAATAAAGTAGAAGCATAAATATTTACAGAGAAAGCAGGGGGCAGAGGTCAGGGGATACTAGTAAAATAATGGTTTATTTATTATTAGATTACTTGGATTGCAGCTTTGTTGTGTTTGTTTTGATGTTTTGGTAACTCATGTCATATGTAACCTGTGACTGACATGGAGACTGTAACTTAATAATACAGTTGTTGTCAAAAGAGTGATATTATAAATCGGTCGACCTTGTTGAGGTGTACATTCTTTGAACTTGTGTGTTTACAGATTCCAAAAGCAAACATTAAAAGTACATTGAGATGTATAGAGCATTGTAATGCTGTAATAATCATCCTGTAACGTAACCATGTTAAATTAAGAGGTGTTCATCTGTAGACCCTTTAAATAAACACTGACGGATTTCCATGCTAGGTGGACCAGGCTGCTGCAGGCCTGTTGGGGATCGGGCTGAAGAGAGGGGACAGATTAGGCATGTGGGGACCCAATAAATATGAATGGATCCTGTTCCAGTTTGCCACAGCCAAAGCTGGCATTATTCTGGTAAGTGCAGTTATTACATCATCTAGCACTGTAACCTTGAATCACATTTTAAATTGCTGGTGTCTTGTAGCATAATGGGTGTGTCTGTGGAAAATTGCCCTTGTGCAAGAAATGAGGAAGAAATGAAGAGTGCAAGTCAGGGGAAAACATGCCAGTATTTACTGTGTGTGTGTGTTCTGTCTTTATGTTGAGTAGAACTAGTACGGGGTGGGGTGATTCCAGGCCTCTCTGTGTGTAGGCTACCAGGTTAATTGTGTGCATACATACCGCATTATATGCAATATAATATCTATGTAATATGTATGTATTTGCGATATGGGGGCATGTAAGATACTACAGGCTTGACCACAAACCTCTTATTTCATTGCTTTACCGCGTCCACTAAATAGGTTTCTGTGAATCCAGCTTACCAGTTGCAGGAGGTGGAGTTTGCATTGCGAAAGGTGAGTTGGTTTAATGTGACCTGGCTAAATGGTCAGACCGGTCTGATCATTATGTCATTTGATCATTATGTAATTTAACCACTTTCAACCTGGTGTTCTTATTATGGGCATGTCATTATACTGTAGATGAAAATGTTCAAAAATAGAGAAACTAAATGACGCGATGTGAGCTTATAAATTATCTGTTTTTTAATAAATGTATTTTAAGTAACATACAATGATTTTATTTCTTTATAAATAGCTATTGGTTTGTTGTACACATGGACTTTGTTCCTTTTCTTGCAGGTGGGATGTAACGCAATAGTGTGCCCAACACAATTTAAGACCCAAAAATACTGTGACATGCTGCGACATATATGCCCAGAGATTGAGACTTCCAGCCCAGGAGCAATCAAGAGCGCCAGGTACAGTATAGTCCCAAGTGGTTTCTTCTTAGTTCACCATAATCATATTGTGGGCCTCACTTACCAACATTATACGTTAAAACAGTTTGAAAGGGGTGTCTGGTCCTAGCCAGTTGCTGACTGTAATTATTCTTTATGCTTTTTAAGAGTCGTGAGGATCCGAGTTTGACTCTTTAAATGAAGCATAAAAGGCCAAAAGAAAAAACTTATTTCCAATAGTTATTTTAACATTTGTATTATTCCAAGTTGACACAATTATCCAACATAGTACATACTGTACATACCGGCCACCATACAGTGGCAATTAAATAACACTAATCTGGCATAAAGGAGATACTATTTTACAGAGCGATAGAACAAGTCTTGACAGCACATGACCCTGCTTAGTACCTCACTTGCACTGAACTTGTTTACACTGTTTCCTTTAGGCTGCCAGAGCTTCGAACTGTGATCGTCACTGATAGCAGACAGCCAGGAATGTACCACTTGGAGGATGTAATGCAGGCAGCAAGCAGCCAGTATGTGCAGCAGCTTCACCTTCTGCAGAAGAAGCTGTCCTTTGATGACCCCATAAACATTCAGTTTACTTCGGTAACGTTTAAGTTCCATGACCATAACATAACTTAACGGAGAGTTGCTGAACCATTTCCACGTTATATAGACTACTGACCCGGGTGACCCCACCCCTGGCCAAGTAATCACAGCACTCTAGCAATCCACCCAAGATGCTCCCCATAATGAAATCCATCAGCTCTTCAGGCAATCAAGACGGCTTCCCCAATAACAGCATCTGCATAGCTAAACACAAGCATTTTAGATTCATATGTCACAGCATAAATACCATAAATGTGTATTGTTGATCATGAATACAATGAACGTATGTTGTTGAACATCATCATAAATTACTCGAGTCTGACAGTCTGCTCTGTCACACCACCACTCGCAGAACAAAAGTTTAAATGTAATGGAGTGCCACACAATGGTCTCTATGCACACACGCTATTTTGGGAAGAACTTGGGTCCCTTCCCTACTTCCTTCATAGGTGTTACCGATAATACTCTGGCTCTGTTCCATTCTGGTCAAACAGAGACGGGGTGCTGCTATTGTGCATGTTGGCTCACTGGAAACACTTTGCCACACCAGTGGGTCTCAAAGTGTCCTTGAGTGGGTTCCAAATGGCCCCATATGGGTCTGTAACTGTGAGAGTGTACACATTTGCACACTCTCATTATGGGGGTCCTTGAAATTAAATTGAAAAGCACTGCACACTAAATGGAACAGAGTCTTAATTAGTATGATGGTATCATCGGTAACACCTGTGAAGGAAGTAGGGAAGCGACCCGGAAGTAGGAAGAGTTCTAATCTGTGTGCATTGAGGCATTTGGCGTTGGCATCTACAGACGCCGTCACTCTCGATAAGAGTGTCTGATAAATGTGTGGTACAGGTTTTCCCTGTGGTACAAGTTGTCACATATTTCCTCATTGCTGTTGAAACATTAAGAAACATTTTACATTGTTGCCTGCTGCACCTGGCATTATATCTGCTCTACATTGCCAACAGGGTTTATTTTATTCTGCTGTGTGTGCAACACTGAACCATGAAAGGCCCTGACACACTGACACAGGTTCCGCCACCTGTTAACATTAGAATAACGATCATATACATATTCTCATTCTCCACAATAATCATTTTAACTGTATTGCTCTGATCCGGGTGAAATAAGGGACGTACCAAAACGCACACAAGCACACATACAAGTACACACACAAGCACGCATGCACACACACTGGGAGTGTACCTCCGTCGTTCTATTCACTCTCTTCTCTTTCTCTCTTGCTCTCTGTTATTTCTGCAATCCCTTCATTCTGACAATCAGCAAAGCGCTCTTGAAATTGAATTTAGGTAGGCTGCTTTTGTACGTCATTCTCCTCATCTATATTTTTGCCGTGTAAATCAATGGTCAAACTTTACACACTGTCAAGTTTGAATTAATCAATTCCTTGTTGAAATATACATCAAGTTTTGGTAGTCTGTGCCGTGCATCAATGTCCCAAGATAGATCAAATTCGTCTTTCAGAACAAAAGACGTATCGATTTTTGATATGTCCACTTGACACCTCCAGTGTGGCTAGAGCAGTTGTAAACGATAATACGAGCGCCTCATGATTTCAGTCTGTCAGGGTCTTAATTGTTTATTGGGGTTCTCCAAGTACTGGCCGCCATGAAAAAATCCATTGTGAGCCAAATAATGTGGTTGTAAGAGACAAGTTATTAAAACATAATTTCTGTCACCAGGGCACAACCGGGGCCCCAAAAGGTGCCACTCTGTCGCATCATAACATTATCAACAATGCCTACTTTGTTGGCCTGCGAGTGGGCTATAACTGGAGGGTGAGTATAAATGTACTGTAAAGATTACTCTGAACCTTTCTGTATTATTGGCAGCTATAAAAGAAATATCCTTAAGGTGGAGGTAGATTCTTTATTTTGACATAGAAGAATGGAACCAAGTGGTTCCATTTGTACGCTACGCTGAAGGTTACAGACCTCTTTATGGGTCCATTTAGTTCCAAACCAATCCAATCGTAAAAAAATTAAGGAAAAACAGCGGCGACAAACTGTTGACGCCGCGTCAACAGTCTGTATTGAGAGAAGAGTTCCTAGTGCTCCTAGGTGTCCGTCACGGACACCTAGGAGGACAGTCCGTGAACCCCACATTGAGATTGAATCACCTGCCCTTCATTATCTCTAAATGTACCACACTACCCCAAAACACACTCTGAGATGGTGCATCTCAAGGCCTTGAAATAAACGGGTAGAAAAAAGGCACTGAGCTACATGGCATTTAGCCTCGGAAACCCAGACGTTTTTGTTTCCACATAGCATTTGGATCATAGGACACGATTCCATTGAAGGCCAGAATTAGTGAGGGTGGCCTGTTGCACTTTCACTGCTGGGGGACAAAGCCGTGTTGGACTCATCAACTGATGTACTGTAGTACATGTGCGGTATCGTAAGCTAGGCATTACAATCCACTCTGTATGTCCCTCTTATGATACTGTCTGTTTCTCTTCCAGCCCCATACTCGTGCCTGTCTCCCTGTGCCCATGTACCACTGTTTTGGCTCCGTGGGAGGTGGTATGTGTATGGCCGTGCACGGGATCTCCCTGGTCTTCCCCTCGGCTGGCTACGATGGGCGGAGCAACCTGGCAGCTCTAGATAGTGAAAGGTAATCAATCTATTTATTTTTAACCTCCTGAACCCAAGCTAAAATCAGTGTCCCGCACATTCCGTGTTGACACAGCTGTGAGGATTCTCTGACCAATCGGTACTCTCAAGCTTTACCATCTAGTCCTAGTACAGCACCAAAAGAGTGGGGCCAGATTTGTACCTCGCTCGGCTCTCAAAAGACCGGGTCCTTGTATATGGAAACGACTGCAAATGCAGGCAGTGCGGTACACGTCCTGGTATATGGAAACTCAACTGGAGTTGAGCAAAGGAGAGTTACAGTAAGTGTATGTTCGAAAAGACAGCGAAGGAAGGAGGTCAAATGACAGTACTGTGAGAAGGTGAGGAATTGCGTTCAGCAAATGACTCATCTGTCTAGAAGGGGCTTCAATAAGTCGCCAAGCGAGAGTTTGTTGCCAACTACAAGACCAAAACCTTCCATGCTATGGATGACGTCAGACTGGCAAATTACCTCAATATTAGTATATGGATATATGTCAGAACCTGTTTTGACAATCCATATGTTGATCCTTCCCCATCCATCCTTCCTCTTCAATGTCTCCCTTTTGACTGATACCTGTCCATTTAGTTAGTTAGTTAGTTTATTTTTATTTTGGTCATTTGTTATACATTAGCCTGCAACTTATTCAACAAGGTGACTATTTGGCCGAAAATGTTAGGGCTGAAGCCACCTTATCACAAAAATAAATAGAAATAGAATAGAAGTACACAGTTTATGAATATACAAAGAAAATGAGCTTCAAATATTACATTTCAGAGCTAAACCAAACAAACAAACAAAAAAACGGAGAAGAAAAAGAAAATCAAAAAAGAAAAGGAAAACATGTTTGCATTAATTGCTACATTCAACATATTTTAGAAATTATTATACTAGTTATTTATAATGATGGTAGTACCAACATTAATAATAATAATAACAATATACTATATTATATAATATACAATATATAATATACATTACTATTAATTTATTGCTATATACCTATCAATGACCTTTTTAAACTCTAGACGGGCTTGCCCCAAAGTTATTTGTGCAGCCGCGCCTGGCAGCCGGCGAAAACTAGATTTCTCAACAGGCCCGAAAATGAAGGCTCGGCCCTACCAGGGCCCTACCTGTGCCCTCATCAAACCCTGTACACTCAAGACACTGCCACCGCTGTCACCCTTAGATCTCCATATATGGAGCCGACCTGTTCTGACATTCCATATGTTGATCTGACCTCATCAAACCCTGTACACACAAGACATGCTCAATATATGGCTAATGCACGGCTGCACGTGACCTCACCCTTGCTTCTCGCCCCCAGGCGTTTTAACGTGTTTGTGTGGCTAATGTGTACCGTAACAATTGGCACATGGTGGTATTGAAAGAATATTTTTAAACATGTTTGTTCGTTTCCAGATTTAGCTTTTTTATGACCCCATCGTACCTGCTCTATGGTACTTGTATCATCATTTGAAAAGCACCATCTAGACATAATGTCTAAATGCTATCTGGATCAACCGCCTTGAAAGTATGCCAAACAAAAGTATGCCAAACAAAAACCAGCTTGACCTGTTAAAGCTGTTAAAAGGTTTCACCTAAAAGATATACATCTTTCAGGTGAAAAGATGTTTTGTTTCTTGATGACAAAGTCATATGATTTGTCATTTTCAGTTTCTTCTACCACCAACATAGATAATGTACTCCCACACAGCATATCTCTGAGATTGAGAGTTAAATGAATAGCCTACTCTTACTGCAGATGGATTCTGTTCATGTGTCCTCTCTTAACGTCACAGGTGCACCTTCCTCTATGGTACTCCTACCATGTTTGTCGACATGCTTAATCAGCCAGACCTCAAGAAGTTTGACTTGTCATCAGTAAGTGCCGGTGAGTGTGACAGCTGTAAACTGCTTTCTTTCTCCGATACCTCTTGAGGTCATGCCCGTAAAGCTTGCAAAAATCCACTGCAAGCCGGCCTCCAGGTGGTCCCCAAAACTAGGCTCCGAACCTGGAACGACAGGGCTTTCCCTGTGGCTGCCCCTTCCCTCTGGAATGCACTCCCCAAACCCCACAAACCTGCCCTGAAAGTTAAATCGGAAAGGCAATTGACCTATAGCAAAACCCCTCCCCAAACTGCTATGGTCCAATCACAGCTAAGCATAACATGGGTTAGACAAACCTCTCCACCAATAGTTTTCCTATATGATAAAAAAAAGAAATGTCACGAGTGTTCGAGTGCATATGGCAGGCCTTGTTGACGAATTTGGAAGAGATTTTGAAGGTCTGGTTCCAAAAATTAACCAGTATTGTGAGTGTCTAAGTGGGAGAGGCCGGGGCTTAGCTATAGGTGAATTCTGATCTTATTTGCTTATCGGCGTTGTTTTTTTCCCCCCTGGCCGCACGCACGCACACACACACACACACACACACACACACACACACACACACACACACACACACACACACACACACACACACACACACACACACACACACTTTGAGTACTATTATTATTCAAGCAGTTCCAGTTTTCAAATGAAAATCTGTTATCTTCTATGACACCACCATGGTGGTACAACACATTTTCTGGCTTCTCAGAATGTGAAAATAATTCCATTGTTCTGCTCATTGTTTGTGTGATGTAGCTATCATGGCCGGTGCCCCCTGCCCTCCTGAAGTCGTGGGGAACGTAATCACTCACATGGGCATCCCAGGCATCACAGTGAGTACAGCACTCACTTTGGAAAATGTTGACAGTAGCTTGCAGTTCTCGGTAATGCAATGAAGCCGTTTGTACAGCAGAGGGAGACATACACTTAGGGATTAAACCCAAAAGTCAATCTTTATATGAACCAAACAAGGCTCAGTTTTGTAGAGATTTATTGGATATGAGCAATTATCACTTCCATCCAAAAGTCAGAGAAATGTTCAATATACATGATATACTTATGTGTGCGAGTCAACACTTGATGTGTGTTGCCACAGAAGGACAATTGCACATACAAACCACCTTGCTGTTTTCACCTTTCATTGTTTCAGGTTTAAAGACATGGCATATTTTCCTCCTTCTCAACCTAACTCTTGTCTACTGTATAAACAATAATGGCAATAAACAACAATTGGCTTAAATACAAGGAAACAGGTCAGTGGGAAGGTGAAATGTACTCTGAGAAATATAGCACTGGAAAAGAAAAAACGTAGCAATTTGGGACTTTGACCATTTTTCATTGCTACTTGGTAACTTTGATCCACCCCACATCTCTATCGCCCCGATGTCTCATTAGCTTCTCTTGGAAAGGGTCCTCGGCTGCAGTGTCACATCACTTGGTTTTCTTTGAGGGGGTTCCAGGCGACCCCAGCGAAATGAGAAACAGTTTAAACACTTAAGGCCCTGCTCTATTTGTCGGCTATTTCTTAAAATGTTGACAAAATCCTTTTCAAATGGGAGTCTGTGACCATATACATATCAATTTGGGGGTCCTTGAGATGAAAATGAGAAATGCAAGACAGAGAACAGAGAGGTAACATCATTTTTTGCTTCATTGTATGGCCGTGTCAAGCAGCACGGCCGTACGGACCTATATGGAAGTACAGATTAACCGTTACAAATTACAACAATAAATACAAATGACAGTGTGAGGAGTTGTATTATGTAGGATTATGACGTTGCTGTCGGGAAGAAACAACCCAACTCCATTTGAGGTTTTAGATTCCCCCCCCCCCATAAATCAATGCTATTGAACACCCTTTACGTCTGTGTGATTGGTTAAACAAATATTAAACCAATGAAAATATTAAACGGCGCTTAGGAAAACCTCTTAATTCCATTGGACCCTCAAGCTGTCTGTTAAAGCAGCTAACTCCACCACCTCTTCCCCTCTCATGCAAGTAATATTGACAATATATAAAGTCACAATACTACCTCAATGTTGGTATTCAATACCAACTTTGATGAGGCAGTATTGCATTGTTTAAAAAATACAAGGTTTTCTTCATTTCCTGAAAAATGTCTATTTTTCATTTCCTGAAAAATGAATATTTTGGAGTTACGTGGTTTGTTCCCGACAGCAGAGATACAGTAAGTATCTTGGCAATGCAAGGGCATCCGAGAGTTTACAAATGTAACCAAATGGACCTGTAAAACACTCTCAGGGGCAGTGCATTACCATGGTACCATCCGGAGGGTCCTCCCGCTGTAAAGTCGCTGTCAAAAGGTGCAGAGAACAAACATATGGGCAACTACCCGCTCAACGGCTGTGGGATGCTTGTCAAATTCCTCATCGGTTTAGAGAAGGGGTTGAAAGGGGAGTGTGTGTGCGTGTGTGTGTGAACTTGCTCCTACTTAGACAAGTTGTGTCTAGGCTAAAGGCACCTCAATGAGTGCCATGGAGGAATGACTGGGTGCGGTGCAGGTTTTACTTACAATCGTACACTTTTGGGCCTTAAAAAAAACATGAGATTTCACTCATTAACACAACTTTGAGCAGAGAGGGAAGATCTACCTGTGAAGTCTGTGATGGATTGAAAATGTGGGCACATTGATTCAGCCCGCCATGATGGCAAATGCATGGGGACCTCTGGTTTAGAAGAATAAATGAAACGTCAATATAAAGTAGCTAAATACGGTGTATAGCCACCATGAGCTGTCACATGGCTCACCGACGAAACTTAATACTGAAACATTTTACATGTTATTCAGGGGACACCATTCATCCACTTTAATATTCCATTGTTTGTTTTGGCATTTTCCTGTATTGAGAGATGGAAAAATGCATCCTCGGGCACTGCTCCAGTATCTTTCTGGTGTGTTCAAAAACAGTCCATCTGGTTTAAATCGTTTTCATTCTGTAACGACTCGTGCCCTGCAGGTGGGTACATTGTTAGACTGGAAGCATACTCCCCCAGCATAAGAAATGCTTAGCCAAAGGATGATGCTTTCAATAACCTTCTGTATATTTCCCACTACAATTCCCCTCATTCATACAGGTGCATTATTTATTTGTGTTTTAGTCTGAAGGTTCTTTCTTCATCTTGTTTACAAGTTTCTCTCAAGTCTTTGGTCATTTATTAAGGCACTCTTTTATACTTACGCGTGAGTTGTGTCATGCATGAGCATTTGTGTGTGTGCGCGTATGTGTTTGGGTTCATTTGCACTCGTGACGATATGTGGCAGATGAATAGACGGAGCTTAGAAGTAGTGTTGGTTTATAGCGTCGCCTTCTTTGCACATGTTGACGACGGGGACCCGGACTACAGGCCTCTCCTCGGCATCTCCTGCGGAAACACACAAAGTCAGCAGCCAAGTCAAACAGTCTGCCCTCCAGCTGGAAGACCCTGTGACCTGGACCCAGCTCACTGGACCCCAGGGCCGGCACGGAAAAGTTCAGACGGGGACAGAGTGAGGCAGGAACACAGAGTTCTGCGGGTAGGATGAGGGGAAGGGAGAGGAATGGAAAATAAAATGATGGCAAGGCCGGTCGGTTATGAAGCCTCTCCAAAACCACCTTCTTCCTCAAAGTGGTGATGGTCTGAATCCAGCGTCCTATTGTGAAAGGGTCCGGCCTAAAAACCCGTAGCAATTATCATGGGAGTTCATCTGGAGCAAAACGAAATTGGCTGTGATAAAGGCCACAGGTCCCGCGACATATACTCAAAGATAGTCATTACTGAGGGCTGCCCCAGGAGATGCGGTCAACATAATCATCAAGCAATTTAGCAAAGGTTGATGTCAAGCTTCTTGCAGGATCTGAAAGGTTTTCATTCCAAAATCTAAAACTATTGCTTGAGTCAGTATCTTAATTGTGTAAATTATCAAATTCACACAAATGCATGTTAATGCATTTGTGTGAATTGGATAAAATTGGATTTAATGTCATTACAGTTATGTCAGTGTCTAGCAAAGAGTCATTCGTTGGAGAAGGTTGAATGTTTGGAAAAAATACCTGTTCAATGGCGTGTACCCTTCTTGGATCGCTTAGTTTTGACTTTGCAGCCACTGAAGGCAGTGCTGTCTCGGACCTGTTTGCCTCTGTGTTGAGATGGCGAGGCACACAGTGCATCAGGGCGATGGCGGCTGGTGTCCATCCACCTGTGGATGGGGGAAATAAAATGTCTTAAAGAATAAAAAAGTCTGAGAATAAAAACAAACCTAAATCGGCTCTCGTAAAATAAAGCCTTGAACTGCTGGCTCCATATTGATGGATCACACTACATACTTACTTACTTACCACATGGATGAGACACCTACCTTCGTAGAGGGGCAAGTTGGCATGTGCAGCTCCAAAGGTTGTTGGAGAGGGTGAGATTGGTGATGGTACCAAACTCTAGGCTTTTCGGAAGCGACCTCAGCTTGTTGTTGTCCAGGTGCAACGACTTGACTGCTGTCACACCAGTGAATGCACCATCAGAGAACTGGAGCAGGGAACAGCAATATGATAGTTATTTCCACCTCAAAGCCTTCATTTATTCAACTATAAAACTATTTGTTTTACAACCACTCAGAAAGCATAGTACATAATCAAATTCCCAGAAAGTGTACACATTTTATAAACCATATTGTGGCTTGCGATTAGATCGATGTATTTTTGACTGTGCATAGCTCTAAGGATGGTGGTTGTCTGTTGGTTGGTTGAACTATCTGTCTGACTTTGGTCCAGTCCCAATTTAAACAACATATTATTGTTGTCATGCAGAAGCCTTGTATTTATTTATTTACCATTTTTTCCCCCTTTGGTAGATGAATGCCCTACTTTGTTGTCTCGCAAAAAAATGGTGATATACCTGTACAAGCGTCACAGTTGCAGGACATACTATAACCTTATTTATGTAGTATACTCTAACCAGGTAAGCCCCCGGGCGTTTTTCTTTCCTTTTATTTTTGTCTTCTACGTTTGTCTTTTGAAGTTCAGCACCTGCCTTCAAATGATATGTGGATGTGTGTGACCTTCCTTCATCCTCAAGCCACCGGTGCACCCCAGCTTTTAAGACACTTTAGTCTTGCTCCGGCACTGCATTTTGTTTCGTTGAAAAGTCATTGCTTTCACGTTTCCCGGGGAATCTCTTCTGGACTTAAAAGCATCCTCTCATGCCCGTTTATGCAATGTAAACTTGGCGCCTGTCCCACCCCTCTTCTCTTGCCTGAACTTCATAGGTGTCTGTGAGGCTGCTAAAAACGTCACAATGGTGCTAGATTAGCTGATGTTCATCGTTCGTTCAACTTTGGCCTCTTCAGGAGGAAGAGGAAGGGAGATTCTGCTGACATAGGCCTGGCATGAGAAAGAGGCCAGGCTTTGACCGACTGTCTTATGTAAGCTTATAGGAGAGATGAGGCTGTTGAAGTGACATTTTTGGAAATTTCCACTGCAGAGCGATGAGAACACAGAAGTGGAGGGTCTGGTAATTTGAAGCAATGGAAGATGGATGACGCCCAGCATGGCCAGGTTGTTTTTGCCCTCTCTCTCCTCCTCTATTTCTCTCTCGTCAAGCCGCTTCACTGCCAGGAAGGCTTGCAAAGGGCCCATTTGTCTATTCACTTGGGGAGATGGCAAGCTAAAAATACTCCTCTTCATAGGCCATGGAACACCCTGCCTCTTGTTTACCTGTCTCCTAACCCTTCCTGACCTGTTTACAGGACCCTCCTACCGAGAGGAGAAAACACACCAAGCTGAAAATAACACTTGTGTAATAATTAGGCTGGGACATGCTTGGCCAAGAGCCAGCAAACAAAAACACCCTAAAAATACCCACATTTGCCTGGAAAAAGGGACTTAATCTCTCCTTTTAGACGCTTGCTTTACACAGTCACAGCGTGAGAAGTTTGTTATTTTACAATTTTATCCTCTGGGATACCTCCATACCGTGCCATGGGTACACTCAAATATTGGATGAACCTCAAGTATGAAGTAAATGTACAGTCTGGAATGTCTGAAGAGCAGCTTCTTTGGTGCAGCACGTGGCATGCACTCACTGTATACTGTCATTATAAAGCTGTGCAAGGCTTGGATAGACAGAAGGACTCCTACTCTTACTGTATGTGTGCAAACAAAACGTCTGTCTCATGTCCAAGACTAAGTATCGCTTTAGATGCTTGAAATTCTTAAGCTTCATTTATGCTTTGGCCAAAAAAAAGTATTGTGTGCTGGAATAAGTAGACACTATTTTAGGAATATTTCAGTATTTTTGTTGTGACACTTCTTTTTCACTGAAGCGTAGATCAGGCTTCAATCTACACAGCTTTTCATTGTTCGATATTTCAACCTGTCCCTATTTTGGGCATGTCATTATTGGTGAATCTTTGTTTAGATATTGAGCTTTTAGATGAGCTATTTTTGCCACATGACACCATCGGATGATGAAGTATAAAATGGGACTAAGTGCTGTTTTGTTGTAACGGCATGTTGTGCATAGCAAGTCACATTGCCTGGAGATGTATGTTTCTCACAGTGATGGATTATATAGTCACTGGGCATTGTTCACATTTTAATTAATATAGGTACTGTAGTGCTCTCTACAAACTTTATGGGAATGAATTCCATGTGTGGTTTGCCAGCTACCGCCAAAGATCCTGCACCGTGAAGACTAGCACTAAACACATGAGACCTGCTTTGGTTGCCATATGCACCTAGTGTTTGGATGCATGCATTATTGGGGTGCAGTGAGACGGATGGAGTGGAAGGACCAGTGCACTGACCGTCCACTCAGTAAATATACTTTCAGTCTTCAGCACCACATCAACTTTACAGGTTATGTAATCCATAATCCTGGCTGGTTCCTAATATATTATGTTGTCGTTTAACACCTGGCTCCAGGCATATACATAGAACCGTGGCCCTGGGGTTAGAAACTTTTCTTTTGGCTGCCAATAAGGCGGAGTTGACCATTAGTGAGCCAAGCCAATATGTGTAAACTATGCTGAAGAAATATGGTAAATAGAGGCAAGTCAAATGCAAACGAAACAAATACCAAGGCAATGATACAAAGACCATTTCACAAGATGAATTGATAATAGTGGCTTTGATATAATTATTTATGAAAATATAGACGCATAGAGTAGACAAAATATAGTATACCACTATGTTTTACTTACCTTGGTATAGTCTTGCTGACTGCGTATAACATTTATATCTCAATGCTTGTTAAATATATTTTTTATATATGAGAGGAGTACTTAATTTAGCGTAGCTTGCAAGTAACCTCACCACTTATTTCGTTTTTCATACAAATAAAGGAAAGGGGGGGGGGGGGGGGGGTCTATTGAAAGCTTTTTTTTTTTCCAACACCTTGCTATAACAATCTGAGGCCCCATATCTAGTGACTTCCATGGGACCAAAAATATTCTATCTAAAATCAATATTTTCACACTGTCCATATGCACAGAGAGTCGGACACCAACCTTCTCCAGCCCCATGTTGTCCAGGTGTAGTTTCTCCATGTAGCGTCCAAAGCTCTGGAAGGCGATGTCTGGGATGGTCCTCATGGGGTTCCTGCCCAGTGTGAGCTCCTCCACCACCCTGAGCTTGCTCATAGCGGTGATGGGATAGGTGGACAGCTTGTTCCTGTCCAGGTGCAGTATGGCCAGGTTCTCCACGTCGTCCGTAGAGCCCGGGTGCAGGGTGCTCAGCTCATTGCCGCTCATGTGCAGCCAGCGCAGGTTTTTGGCTCCGGTGAAGGTGCCCGGTCGCAGCTCGTGGAGCTTGTTGTCGTTGAGCTGCAGAATGAAGAGGTTGCTCATGGGCGAGAAGATGCCCTTGGGCAGGTCGCTGATGTGGTTCCCGTCCAGGTAGAGATAGGTGAGGTCGGCCAAGTCCTCAAAGGCGCCGGGCTTGATGCTGCTGATCTCGTTGTTGGACAGGTAGAGGTAGACGAGCTTCTTCAGTCCCTTGAAGGCCTGGGCGCCGATCTCGCGGATCTGGCAGTGCTGGAGGTGCAGCGAGATGAGCCCCTTGCTCTCGCTGAAGGAGCCTGTGCGCAGGTTGCCCAGGTTGTTCCGCTGCAGGTTCAGCAGACGGGTGACTTCTGACACCTGCGGTATCTTTTTCAGCCCCACGTTGTCACATATGACGTGCTGGAGGTCACCGTGGCAGTGGCACAGACTGGGGCACTGGCCCGGGGCTCCCCATACTGCGGCGGGGCCCAGAACCGAGAGGCACGTCCCCAGCATCAGCAGACTCGCACACCGCATGCTGACTGTTAGTACACCTGCTAGGTTCTAGTGTGTCGGTCTGTCTACCGGTCCCTCAGCAGTCGACGGGCACTCCCCAGCTGGACGACTCTGAAAAAATGTCTCGTAGGAAAGGAAACCTTAAGAAGAGTAAAGGGGAAAAGCCAAGAGGTGAGCTGGTGTGTGTGTGTGAGAGACCGAGAGAGAGGGAGTGAGAGCTGGGTGTGTGACTGTGAGAAAAGGAGGGCAGTGCAGAGAGACATTCACTTTGGGTTTGTGAGAGAACGGCAAGTCAACAGGACACGGCACTATTTATAACATTTATTTGAGGTAAAAAAAAAATGAGGAGGGCTCGCCAGGGTGTTGCGTTGAGAGGCTTTGCCAGTGGAAGTCAAGTATCTGTGGGAGTTAACCCTGCATTGGGCTGGAAGTCAAGTTGGGATCAGGTGTTTTCAGTGGCGACTGGTGCTTTTTTTCACAGTATGTTGAACAGAAGCTGGTCATTGCCATTGTAAATGGACAGACTGTGGATGGTATATGCTCATATCCTTATGTCTGCAGGATGCTCATGCAGACACATGGTGTGTGTGTGTGTGTGTGTGTGTGTGTGTGTGTGTGTGTGTGTGTGTGTGTGTGTGTGTGTGTGTGTGTGTGTGTGTGTGCTACACATGTAAACTACTTGTGTTCATATTTGGAAGCCTCGGTAATGTCCACAAATCAGTCGTGAGGGGCCTGCAGATTGCAGGCATGCCCAAGCCGAGAGCTAAGGCATCGGCAAAATTCTGTTCAGTGTCTGCAATAATTGGCAGTCGCCATATATGGAGAAGGCGATGCTTTCTGTACCCGTGATCTGTATCTGAAGCACTATTGTTTGTGTTCAAGAAATTTCTTGTAAAATGTGAATACAAATAAAGATGTTAAATGTGTGTGTGTGGGATGTGGGATGTGTGTGTGTGTGTGTGTGTGTGTGGGTGTGTCTGATGTGCGGTGATATTGAATTGTCGTGGGTTTCAGGATGTCCGGAGGATTTATATTTTTTCGGTCTTTGTCATAAGCGGTCAAAGCCGGCAATTACCGGCCGGACACACACACACACACACACACACACACACACACACACACACACAGATGGTTGGAATATATACTGTATATGCCATGTATATATACAGAATGTCATCTTAATATTCAATTGTGTTTGGTTGGGTGAGGTGTTATAAGGTTACAGTCGATGTGTGCAGTGTCCCAGACATCTACTGTTTTTCAGTCTGCGGTGGCAGGAAAAGGAGCCATTCCTGTGTAGGTGTTTTATAACCTATAATAGGCACCAGATGGTTGTCAAGCTGGGAAACAATGTTTCAAGTCACAACAATGAGGAGTTTTTAAGATGCCGAGGTTCATTCCTGGGCTCTTTTGAAAAGGAGCATGATGTTATATAATGGCTTTTTGTGGTCAATCCTGGTGGGTGTTGCCATTGAATGTCAACAGCTGAGACATTATTATTTTTCAAGGTCTGCTGCGCCCGTAGGGTATGAGTCAAGGTCTGCTCCTGTAGGGTATGATGTGTGATGAAAAGTAAAGGTTATATCTGTGGGGGGGGGGGGGGGGCTTCGTGGAAATAGACAAATCTGTGAGACCACAGATTATATATACCGGTATATATTATATATATACACACACACACACACACACACACACACACAATATAAAGAATAAATTGTTGAAATAGCTGACCTACAAGCTCACAACGTGTCGCGGAATATTGTGAGCTTGTAGATCTGCTATTAACGCACATTTTTGATGTATGCACATTTTTCAACATGGAAACAAAATGACAATTTTGCTAAATTATTGCAATTGTGTCAAATAATCGCGATCAGGTTATTATGTAATAATTATGACGGGTCCTGAGATGGACTAGCTTAATTTGAATGGCTGCATTATCTGCATGAGTCTCAGTGGACCCACCCAGGAAAAATGGAATCTAGAGTTTACACAACAAATCTAACGTTTTATTGGCAATGTCGTCTCTCTCCGGGTTGTCCAGTTGAACATTCTCACCGTCCCCACCCTCCGATCTGGGAGTCACGACCTCTGCTTCACTTCCAAACACTGAGTCTGCACATCCAAGGACTGCTGTGCGTTTCCCATCGTGGGCTTTCACTCGTGTGGCAGCAGATTTGTCTCCCTGGCTCTTCACATTTTGGGTCATGTCATGGAGCTTTCAAGCCGTCACTCATACATATAGACACACAGACGCTCTCATAGACTGCTAGCCTCATGCAGGGCCACGTCATATTAAATAAACCTGTATGTCTGTCAATTGCTGGTCAATTGCTTATTTACTCGCTTGCCAACAAGAATGGGTCTAGAGACCCAGCTAGCAGCACCTAGACACCATGCTGCTCCTTACACCCAACCAGAACCTTTTGCTGAGGTGTAGCAGTATAGACGGTCACGGGCTCACCAAAATCAGTAGGGTTCATCCTGCAATCTTCCTTTTACTATAGGTGGCAGTAGTAGAGGAATGGCAATTTGGGGTTGCTCAAATTGTTATGGTTCCTCCTTCATGGAGAAAGAATTCTCCCCAGCAAAGTTTCATCACAATGTACCCTTTCAATTTGGAGATATCTTGTGTGCAAGTTAAGAATGGTAAAGCCCCAAAGTTCCTTGCAGATTATGCAGTTGAAGTGGACGGAGAGAGAGAGAGAGACAGGGAACTGTGTAATTTTGGATCCATCAAACAAAGGGGAATTTAGGGATTGAAAATGAAAACGGGTCATGTTTTTCAGGTACGGTTAACCCCCAGAGCCCCTGAGCCAATAATCTTTTGGGGGTGCACATAAAAATTGTTTTTTTGTCATATTTTTTTACCCAAATTTAACACAATCAACGGCCAATGAAGGGCCTTGTCAGCACCTCAAACCAATACCGTGCTGTCCAGTTACTCCGAAGGGCCCCTGAGAGCCAACTGCCAGGGGCACCTGGGCACCACGGCTAATTTGGCCCTGATGCTTTTGAAGTCTTCTTTCATTAGACAATTAAATCCAATGAGTTGATTATATCAATTTTAGCCTTATGGTTAAAACCATAGACTGTAAAAAAAATATGGACAAAGTGTTCCCCGGGTCTAACATGGACGTGAAATGAAGCCTGTAATTCCTTGCACTGTAAAGGGCAGTCCATACTATCTACGACCATCAAACTTTTCGTCGGAAAGCTCCGGTACAACTACAACATGACGTCACTCGCAACTTCTGAAACGCATTCCTCAGAATTTTTGTTCTGAAAGCTGCACTCCCATATGATGTGACTCTCCGAACTCTACTTCGGAGAAGAAATTAATGTCTGATCTTTCCGACGAAAAGTTCGGTGGTCGGAGAGAGTATGGACTGCCCTTAAGTCGCCATATTTCTAGATCTGTTGGCCATTGGCTGGCCCAGACAACGAGGCTCTTACTCTTACTCTCTTACTCTTTGTTGGTTTTTATTTTGACTGAACGGGGGTGGCTCCTGATCATAGACTGTAACTGTAGCCACGCCCCTCAAAACATATGCGACTTTATGGTAATTATTTTAATAAATGGGACCATAATTTTTCAAAAAGAATATTATGACATGAGAAATGAGACTTTAAACTAGTGACTGTGAAGCAGAAAGTATTCATGACCATGTTTATTAAGGTAATACAGTCTAGGTGAAGTTGGGCCCAAATACATGGGCCTCTATGGATCTATGGGTTTTTTTGGGCCCAATGACAGCGCCACAACAGGCCATTATATGAACTTTCAGGAAGTCCTGATTTCCTTAGTGGCTTCACGAAATATCTGTCTGACTTCCCCCCTGGTTAAAACGTGCCTTTTTCTGACTGACAGATTGGCTATGGGACCACAGAGAACAGCCCTGTGACATTCTGTGCCGACCCCAGTGACAACATGGAGAGAAAGTCTGAGACAGCTGGCTATATCATGAACCACATAGAGGTACAGTACTGTATGTGTGTCTCTCATCCCAATTATGCCTCACTATAAGCCTACTTTCCACAATCCTTTCACTGTTTAGACTTTACATCCAGTATTGAACATGGCGGACAGCATCGGCATGAAAACCTGCTGAAAATCATGAAAATCGCATGAAAATCTGCTGCTATATACTGTAACTGTAAAACATATTTTTAAGCCTCACTGTTACCTTTTTAATTAATAAAATGTAATTTTGTTCAATCTGTAATACAATATAACTTGGGGTGGTTGTTGGGGATGTCCCGATCACGTATTTTTGCTCCCGATCTGATTTGATTTTGCCGATACCAATTTTTACCGATCCGATCTCTATATTTTCATAGAACAGTCTCTAATATCATGATATGGGCGTCTGCAGACACAGACTTAGAAGTGGAGCTGCATGTGGATGTACTGTAAATATCCATGCATAGCCACATAAAACTTTAGCTCAGCTGAAAGAAATATCACATTAATCATAATTTGTTTTAATAATAATCCGATAATGTCCTCCTGATTCCGATCTTTTGAAAATCATGTGATTGGCCTCGCTTTTCGATCACGTGATCGGATCGGGACAACTCTAGTGGTTGTATTTTGTGTCCCTGCTCGTGTAAAAGGTCATGTCTCACCTAGACAGTAAAAAAGAAAGCAGGGGCTCGCAACTCACTTTAAGATGCTCCAAACTTTATTTAGCGACAGGCAGGCAAAAAATACTACGTTTTGTATACTATAGACGCGATAACAGGACATGACATCTTATACATTGTGTGAACAAAAGGCTATTAGCCCCATCTGGGGTGACACCAATACATGCATGTGATAGAACATGATTAACATCTCAATTCTGATTGTATACACATGATTCACATGATTAGAGGCAATGCCAAAAAAAAATTACAACCTGATTTGACGATTATATAAAAATAGAGAAAAGTAGAAACATATTGTCAAACATTTTGACAATATTGAGAGCAGCAAGTACAGTAGAAAATAGCCCTAAGGGCTACCAAGCCAGTAGACACAGGATCTGACACGAATTTTGACCTGATGATCAAGATCTATAGATTTATCGATTTATAGAGGTGATGGTGTATGCGCACCCACTCTAGCCCTGGTGCTGGACAAACTGTTATACAGGAAGAAAGAACGGAGTCCGCAACACTGGTTAATAATAATACTCGACTCCACTAGTTTATTGCTTGAGCGTTTTGATCTGGTTGGAGCTTCTTTGCATTGCAAAAAGAATAATACTCTTTACTAATTGATTGCTCCCTAGGCTAAAATAGTCAATCAAAGTGGAGAGATTGTTCCTCTGGGGATGTCGGGGGAGTTGATGATCAGAGGACATTGTGTCATGATGGGCTACTGGAATGATGAAGCCAAGACCAAAGAATGCATGACTGAAGAACGCTGGTACAAGACTGGGTACGTTGAATTCAGTGTGTGTGTGTGTGTGTGTGTGTGTGTGTGTGTGTGTGTGTGTGTGTGTGTGTGTGTGTGTGTGTGTGTAAAGAACGCTGGTACAAGACTGGGTACGTTCAATTCAATGTGTGTGGGTGTGTAAAGAACACTGGTACAAGACTGGGTAGGCCTACGTTGAATTCATAACTGAAGAATGCTGGTACAAGACTAGGTATGTTGAATTCAAATGACACTGCTGTATGTGACTCTGGTACAAGACTGGGTACGTTGAATTCAAATGACACTGCTGTATGTGACTCTGGGACCATTGTGAATGTTTCTTGTACCCTGAATACAGCTGAGTCAGGGTGCTGCTATTGTGCATGTTTGCTCACTGGAAACACAATGCTACACGGAGTTCCTTGAAATTAAAAAGTTTGAGAACCACTCCGGACACTAAATGGAACAGAGCCTTAATTAGTTTAAGGAAGTAGGGAAGCGGCCTGGAAGCAAGGAAGCTTAGAGACGGAATGGACATGGTCACGTGACTGGGCCATGACAATTTCATGAGCCAAACTACACCCAGAAGTTTGGCAGATTATATGACAAAGGTCTCAATTGTTCAGAAATAATGTTTATTATGAGCTGGTCCAGCCAGCTCACTTCACTGCCATGTATTCAGGAACTTCCGGTGTGAGTTTTGGCTCCCATGACAGTGTCATGGCGCAGCCCAGTCACGTGACCATTTCCTTTCCTTCTCTAAGCTTCCTTGCCCGGAAGAAGGAAGAGTTATTCTGTGTGCATATAGCCCACTGCCCATAATGTCACGGAACCCTACCTCCAGCTCTTACAAACTAATTGAAACAAATTATAAAAACTATTTTTACACTACAATTGACCTCGTGTTTCTGTGGTTACTGTCTTTCTAAAATGTGTTGTGGTTGTCATAGGGATATTGCCACCATGGATGAGTACAGCTACTGTCGTATTGTGGGCCGGATCAAGGACATGATCATCAGAGGAGGAGAGAACATTTACCCAGCTGAGATAGAACAGTTCCTACACACTCACCCCAAAATCAAAGAGGCACAGGTAAACCAGCTGAGATAGATGGATAAATCCCTACACACACATCCACAAGTCACTTCAAAGACTGTCGACAACTACACATCATGATCAAGAAAGGCGAGCTATTTGCTTTGATAGGGGAATTAAAGGTCGTGGTTGGCTAAAACACGTACCATAAGATACAACTTTTCACAGAATATTATATAGAGGGTATGCGCATGCTTAAAGTGAATGGCACATTAAGTGGCAAATCAACATGCAAAGTGAGTTTAACATCGTTTAACGTTGTTTAATGCAATCAGATAGGACTTCTCTGTTTGGATGTATGGGCTATCAAGGCCAGAAAGTTGTTTTTTGCCACTCCGTAGGCATTCCTGCATAACTTCCGGGTTTGATGATGTCACGCGCATACCCTCTATTCTGTATACTATAGCCTATAGACCGATTCCGTACCGGTTTCATGGTCGCAGCCTACGTATTTCCTGTAGGCGGACTCGACGTAGCTGCGGGGGTAAAACCCTCACCAGGCGCATCTCTTCCACTACAGTGAACGGCAGAGTGACTGATGTTAGTTTGCCTCAAACTTTACTCCTTTACCTGCTTTTTTACTAACACTAACATTACAAAGATGCCCAGAACATCGAGATGAACCTGTGTAGTTTATGGCTGCTCCAACAGTAGTGGCAACATAACAAATAAAATAAAACGGAATGTCTAATATCCACCGCGATGGCTGAGACCAGAGCCATTGAGTAATGGTTGAGACAAAGCAGTAAAGAATCCTGCAAGATACATAATTTCAGTCTTACCCAATACCCAATCTTTCTGTTTTATGAACACAAGGCTGCTGTATTTTATACCTCATACTAAGCATTTAAAGTATGAGGTATAAAGTACAGCAGCCTTGTGTTAATAAAACATAAATATTTGGTATTGGGTAAGACTGGCGTTATGTATCTTTCACTGCTTTGTCTCAACCATTACTCAATGGCTCTGGTCTCCGCCATCGCGGTGGATATTAGACATTCCGTTTTTATTTTATTTTTATGTTGCCTCTACTGTTGGAGCAGCCATAAACTACAAAGGTTCATCTCGATGTTCTGGGCATCTTTGTAATGTTAGTGTTAGTAAAAAATCAGGTAAAGGAGTAAAGTTTGAGGCAAACTAACATCAGTCACTCTGCCGTTCACTGTAGTGGAAGAGGTGCGCCTGGTGAGGGTTTTGCTCCCGCAGCTATGTCGAGTCCGCCTACAGGAAATACGTAGGCTGCGACCATGAAACCGGTACGGAATCGGTCTATTGGGAGATACCATGTTGTTCTATCGATGCCATCTCTGTTCCTCAGGTGGTTGGAGTGAAGGACCAGCGAATGGGAGAAGAGGTGTGTGCCTGTATCAAGCTTGTAGAGGGAGAGAAATGCACAGCAGAAGAACTCGTAGCTTACTGCAAGGGCCAGGTAAGACGAAAGTAGTTCTCACAATCCCCTGGTTAATCCTGTAAATCAAGGAACACAGAACTGCACTCTGATTCAGATTGTATGTGAATTTGTATGCTAATGGTGAGAAGGATATGGCGTTTTCTTATTTAATTACGTGTAAGGTAAGAATAAAATATTTCTTGGAATGCAGTTCAGTATTTAGGTTTGGGGTTAGGACTTAGAGGATTGGATGATTCAGTATTCTCTTTGAGTAGAAACAAAATAGTTTAGGCATATCTATGCTTATTGATATACTTTCTCAGCATAACCCTCTTAAATATCTTCATATAGCTACCAACATTTTGCTACTTGTACCTGTATGAGTAACATTGTTTTGATTCTTGATTTCTTCCCGGCAGATAACCCATTACAAGATTCCTCGCTACATATTGTTTGTGGACAGCTACCCGCTAACAGTTACTGGAAAGGTAACCTCCCAAATAATTAAAATAATATGAGTAATGGATTGAATTTATGTAGTAGCTTTACGTCAAAAACAATGAAGAAACAACCGAACAAAACAACTAACTATTTGCCATATTAAGCCTGAGAGAATAGGTGTATTTTCAAGGTAGGAGTTGGAGCATGGCAAATCTCCATTGGGAGAGTTCCACAGGGTGGGGGCTGCCTGTCACACTGAAGGCTCTGTCCCCAAAGGTTTGCTTGGCGCTTGCTTGTTTTGTGGGATAGAGAGGAGGACCAAGCCTGTGGCATTCAGTCCTTGTCTAAAATGAACTAAAATTATACATGATAAAACACAATTTAGGTATTTAATAACCCCCCCCCCCCCCTATGCTAAAATGACGTGCTACTGCTAGCAATGTGGTTTCAACCAGTTTTAATTAGCAGCTGTCTCTGTGATTAATTAGGCTGAGGAGAGGTCCAGGACATAAACCTTTACCTCCTCTGTGGTCCTTGTCTCTCTCTCTCCTGTGACGCTGTTTAAAATCACTCAGACGTGGTGCTGGACTTGAACCAGCCCACCCTGAATACTCTAAATGCTGTTGACCAGTCTGTACTGTAACTAGATGGAATCAGAGGGTAGCAGGGGTCACAAAACACTGCCATCATGTGGTTAATCAGAGAAACCAGCTTGTTTCTCACTCATTGAATTAAACCTACTTTTAGTTGTGCATGTACAATATAACAGCACTATTATTGACTTTTTGTGGTTTAGCATATTATTCATAACAATATTTGAATGCATATATATTTTTTATATATATTACTATTACGAAGCAAATTCAGAGATTTCAGTGTTAATGAGAACATTGTGATAAATGGCAGCGCCGCCGCAATCAGTTAATCTTAACCCATATGCAAGCTGAGGGACAAATATTTTCATATTGTTTAATGTTTCAAGTTGTTAAGTTTGCTTGTTTATTGTATTCTTCTTTCCACTTCTCCCCAGATTCAAAAGCACATACTAAGTGAACAGGCTCAGAAGTTGCTTGGAATTTGAAGGCGGCCAACTGCCTTTACTTATTTTCTGTCGTAAAGTTAAGTTACAAATTACAATGTCTGATGTTCTTGGCCAAAGTCGACTCGTGACAGAGTTCATTGCCCACATTGCTTCTACATGGTTCTCATCCACCCAAAATAATTGAGTGCCTTCAAGGAGGGTTTTTTTTTTGTGCCACCTGCCAAGTGGGAAAGGTACAACCATTTGCACTCGTGTATTTTTGTATACTTTTATGCATTTTATGCCTTGTGTGAAAATTCGGAATTGCTTTTGTCTTTTATATGAAATGTGACAAACAAATAAACGTGCCTTGCCCTGAGATTTTTTTATTGACCATAGCCACACACAGCAGTCCTTCAGCTGTGGGCAGTATATAGTATGTGGCAAAATATCCAACCCCAGTACAAAGTAAAACATTACTCGACAACAAACTGTTGCTTAGTCTGTGTATATAGTCTGGTATATGTAAAGTACTTGAGTTACTTTACTGGAGTACTTGCTTTAAAGCACAGTTTCTATTCAATAGGCTATATTGCTGTATTGGAATTCTGTATAATGAAAATGTACAATGAAAAACGTGTACAAAAACAACCTCACAAGTTGCACCGTGATGCACTGAGCTTGTAGATTGGCTATTATTTTCATATTTACATTAAACTCTGTTGTTAATGGCATTAAATGTTTTAGTTGGTGACAAAACAAATATTAAACTCTGTCCAATGGCATTTTTAATGTTTGTCTAGACAAGACAAACATTAAACCTGTATATAGGAGGGGCTGCCTAGAGCCCCTCACAAATAGGGCTTCCTTGATAAATTCATAATGCATTTTGTCGGTTTGGTTATGGTTATGCTGATAACTCCTTATGCACGTGATTCTATAACTTTGTGCCAATTAAAGACTGTAGGCATATTAGTTGATGACTCTGGTATGTATAGCCAATAGCTGCCTCAAATGTTGTCGCATGTGACCAGCCAATCCAATATCGCTCCATAAGCCTGCGGTCCGAGGTTAATATTACTGTAACCTGCTGTTTTTACATTTTTGTAGAGGAATGAGCCACTGTTTTAGTGTGTTTAACAGTCAAATTGAATGTTTTGCAAAATACTATTTTGTACAAGACCTGGATAACCTCTATACTGACTACTTTTAATTCAATTCGTATGTCTGTCAAGAATATTTTCATCTAGTCCAACAGGAATGAATGAAAACCATTTCATGGCTAAAACAAATAAATGAAATAAATCATGTACCACATTATTAAAGCCAGGCATGTCCGATTCTGTTTTTATTGGAATACCGAGGTAGTTCAACTTCATTCTGCCATTGATCTGGGTGGCGGGTGGACCTCTGTTACGCCATGCAGACAAAGCTGTTAAGAATTTCGCCTTGGGTCTGAACAGGATAAATGTGCTGGGCCCCTGTCCATGTAAACGTAGCCTATCGGATGTCATCCACAGTCTAGACCTCAAGGACTCTACCCAAAAATAATTTGTATGAGGAGCCCAGAACAATAAAAACAGTGCTCTTGGACCATGGTTTCTTCTTCTCAATCGAGGTATTTGGGATTACTGTGTGATTAGGAATTCATTTTAGGCATTTGACACTTAACGAACGACTTACAAGTGTGAGATCAGAGTAAGCATAAACTCTAGTCAATAAACAAGGTAAATATGCCTTTTAAAAGAGCACCACTACTCGGGTCACTCGGGTGCTATTGTTTTAACGCATTAACAGTAGGCTACGGAAATGTTGCTTCTGTTTGTAGAGGAGACTGAATATGTGTGAACGAGGTGCGAGGGCTGTAAACAAGGAGAACAAGCAAGGGGTTTGGCGGGCCCCCCTTGTGGGTGCCAAAGAACCCCGTTTGGAGGTTGTCACACTTTGCCTCAGTGCATGTAGCCTCTGTCCCAGGCTTACTCATCTGCGAAAAGAAAAGGTGCAGGTAGTTTGCCAAAAGGCACAGGTTGAAGCCAGTTGAAAAATAGTCCTTGGATGATGCAGAGATTACGTGTTTTTTTATTCACCTTTTTACATAGACCAATGATAAAAACTTAACTTAAACGCCCAATGCATTCTCAATGGCAATAGCACAAACTTCGGCATGCTATAGTCATAGATACTTTCACCACCATGCTCTCTGAGAATCTCATCAGCTTTCCATTGTTCTTCTGGGTGTTTTTCTCCAAAATGTGGTCCACAGTGAAGAGTAGGAACTCAGCTAGACTTGAACACAAAACATGTGGCTCACATAGACAGCAGCTTATCAAAGAGTGCCACCATGCTCTCTGAGGATCTCCTCGTCTTTCCAGTGTTCTTCTGGATGTTATTCTCCAAAACATGCTGCAGAGTGTAGGAGGAAAGTAGGAGGAACTCCGCTGGATTTGAACTCACAACCTCTGGCTTAAATGGATGTCTTCTTAAAAAGGGTGCCACTGAGCCCTCTGTGAAGTTTTAAGTTCTTCTTGGTGTCACTTTTCAAATGGGGCCTTGGGACCATGTACAGAGCATGTTAATGGTGTTTGCTGTGCATCAAATGTGTCTTTTATTGCTTTTAAGTCTTATCATGGATTTTAATCACATAATACAGAGGAGAAACCATCACAGAACACAGACAGCCTGGTAGCTAAGTGGCTGTCCACATGATCCAGATGTTGTGGGTTAAAATCTCGATCTGGTCTGGCGTTTACTCTGAAACTTTACTTTGAAGAAAGAAGAAGCGCCCGGAAATCTCACTTAGTCAGGCTAAGGTATAGTGATGGTGTAGTTGGTAAAGAAAAGTTTAAGTTAAATAACTCAGAAACTACAAAACATTTCAAAGTAAAACGTTCCAGCATGTGTCTCCACAGTAAGCTGAATAATAAAAAGTTTGAATGGAGTTTCTAGGTGAAAGTGATTTTTTGACGTGCCAAAATCTGCCATTGCCAGACAACAATCTCTTAATGCTATATAGAGTCTGGAACTACGCCTCCCGAAATCCGAGGAAGGAAGCTGCCATTTCCGTTCACGAAAGTATATTTTACCCCTGCCAGACGCTACACGGCTCATCTCAGATCTATCGTGGAGAGTTAGGTTCCAAACAGGGTATACTGTTGATCCTGTAAAACTATCTGTGATGACTGTCTGCTGGGGTGCATAGCCTACTTAGTTTAGACTAGTGTTTGGTTAAGGTTAGGTTTAGGTGTGCTGCCCCGTGGGAGATTAGTGTTAATCATGTTAAAAGTCTCAAATTTGAAAGCACTATATTTCTAAAACTATGACACCTTTCAAAGATTCCTTTTCAGGCAAACATGTGCACCGTAAGATGAACCTAAGTAGGCTAGAATGGGGTTGGTAGGTTTAAGTATGTAGGACTAGTAGCATGCCAAAGTTTGTGCTATTGCCATATAGAGAATGCATTGGGCGTTTAAGTTAAATATCTCAGAAACTACAAAACATTTCAAAGCAAAACGTTCCAGCATGTGTCTCCACAGTAAGCTGAATAATAAAAAGTGTGAATGGAGTTTCTAGGTGAAAGTGATTTTTTGACGTGCCAAAATCTGCCATTGAGCCCCATGTTAAAAGTCTCAAATTTGAAAGCACTATATTTCTAAAACTATGACACCTTTCAAAGATTCCTTTTCAGGCAAACATGTCCACCGTAAGATGAACCTAAGTAGGCTAGAATGGGGTTGGTAGGTTTAAGTATGTAGGACTAGTAGCATGCCAAAGTTTGTGCTATTGCCATAGAGAATGCATTGGGCGTTTAAGTTAAATATCTCAGAAACTACAAAACATTTCAAAGCAAAACGTTCCAGCATGTGTCTCCACAGTAAGCTGAATAATAAAAAGTGTGAATGGAGTTTCTAGGTGAAAGTGATTTTTTGATGTGCCAAAATCTGCCATTGAGCCCCATGTTAAAAGTCTCAAATTTGAAAGCACTATATTTCTAAAACTATGACACCTTTCAAAGATTCCTTTTCAGGCAAACATGTCCACCGTAAGATGAACCTAAGTAGGCTAGAATGGGGTTGGTAGGTTTAAGTATGTAGGACTAGTAGCATGCCAAAGTTTGTGCTATTGCCATAGAGAATGCATTGGGCGTTTAAGTTAAATATCTCAGAAACTACAAAACATTTCAAAGCAAAACGTTCCAGCATGTGTCTCCACAGTAAGCTGAATAATAAAAAGTGTGAATGGAGTTTCTAGGTGAAAGTGATTTTTTGACGTGCCAAAATCTGCCATTGAGCCCCATGTTAAAAGTCTCAAATTTGAAAGCACTATATTTCTAAAACTATGACACCTTTCAAAGATTCCTTTTCAGGCAAACATGTCCACCGTAAGATGAACCTAAGTAGGCTAGAATGGGGTTGGTAGGTTTAAGTATGTAGGACTAGTAGCATGCCAAAGTTTGTGCTATTGCCATAGAGAATGCATTGGGCGTTTAAGTTAAATATCTCAGAAACTACAAAACATTTCAAAGCAAAACGTTCCAGCATGTGTCTCCACAGTAAGCTGAATAATAAAAAGTGTGAATGGAGTTTCTAGGTGAAAGTGATTTTTTGACGTGCCAAAATCTGCCATTGAGCCCCATGTTAAAAGTCTCAAATTTGAAAGCACTATATTTCTAAAACTATGACACCTTTCAAAGTTTCCTTTTCAGGCAAACATGTCCACCGTAAGATGAACCTAAGTAGGCTAGAATGGGGTTGGTAGGTTTAAGTATGTAGGACTAGTAGCATGCCAAAGTTTGTGCTATTGCCATAGAGAATGCATTGGGCGTTTAAGTTAAATATCTCAGAAACTACAAAACATTTCAAAGCAAAACGTTCCAGCATGTGTCTCCACAGTAAGCTGAATAATAAAAAGTGTGAATGGAGTTTCTAGGTGAAAGTGATTTTTTGACGTGCCAAAATCTGCCATTGAGCCCCATGTTAAAAGTCTCAAATTTGAAAGCACTATATTTCTAAAACTATGACACCTTTCAAAGATTCCTTTTCAGGCAAACATGTCCACCGTAAGATGAACCTAAGTAGGCTAGAATGGGGTTGGTAGGTTTAAGTATGTAGGACTAGTAGCATGCCAAAGTTTGTGCTATTGCCATAGAGAATGCATTGGGCGTTTAAGTTAAATATCTCAGAAACTACAAAACATTTCAAAGCAAAACGTTCCAGCATGTGTCTCCACAGTAAGCTGAATAATAAAAAGTGTGAATGGAGTTTCTAGGTGAAAGTGATTTTTTGACGTGCCAAAATCTGCCATTGAGCCCCATGTTAAAAGTCTCAAATTTGAAAGCACTATATTTCTAAAACTATGACACCTTTCAAAGATTCCTTTTCAGGCAAACATGTCCACCGTAAGATGAACCTAAGTAGGCTAGAATGGGGTTGGTAGGTTTAAGTATGTAGGACTAGTAGCATGCCAAAGTTTGTGCTATTGCCATAGAGAATGCATTGGGCGTTTAAGTTAAATATCTCAGAAACTACAAAACATTTCAAAGCAAAACGTTCCAGCATGTGTCTCCACAGTAAGCTGAATAATAAAAAGTGTGAATGGAGTTTCTAGGTGAAAGTGATTTTTTGACGTGCCAAAATCTGCCATTGAGCCCCATGTTAAAAGTCTCAAATTTGAAAGCACTATATTTCTAAAACTATGACACCTTTCAAAGATTCCTTTTCAGGCAAACATGTCCACCGTAAGATGAACCTAAGTAGGCTAGAATGGGGTTGGTAGGTTTAAGTATGTAGGACTAGTAGCATGCCAAAGTTTGTGCTATTGCCATAGAGAATGCATTGGGCGTTTAAGTTAAATATCTCAGAAACTACAAAACATTTCAAAGCAAAACGTTCCAGCATGTGTCTCCACAGTAAGCTGAATAATAAAAAGTGTGAATGGAGTTTCTAGGTGAAAGTGATTTTTTGACGTGCCAAAATCTGCCATTGAGCCCCATGTTAAAAGTCTCAAATTTGAAAGCACTATATTTCTAAAACTATGACACCTTTCAAAGTTTCCTTTTCAGGCAAACATGTCCACCGTAAGATGAACCTAAGTAGGCTAGAATGGGGTTGGTAGGTTTAAGTATGTAGGACTAGTAGCATGCCAAAGTTTGTGCTATTGCCATAGAGAATGCATTGGGCGTTTAAGTTAAATATCTCAGAAACTACAAAACATTTCAAAGCAAAACGTTCCAGCATGTGTCTCCACAGTAAGCTGAATAATAAAAAGTGTGAATGGAGTTTCTAGGTGAAAGTGATTTTTTGACGTGCCAAAATCTGCCATTGAGCCCCATGTTAAAAGTCTCAAATTTGAAAGCACTATATTTCTAAAACTATGACACCTTTCAAAGATTCCTTTTCAGGCAAACATGTCCACCGTAAGATGAACCTAAGTAGGCTAGAATGGGGTTGGTAGGTTTAAGTATGTAGGACTAGTAGCATGCCAAAGTTTGTGCTATTGCCATAGAGAATGCATTGGGCGTTTAAGTTAAATATCTCAGAAACTACAAAACATTTCAAAGCAAAACGTTCCAGCATGTGTCTCCACAGTAAGCTGAATAATAAAAAGTGTGAATGGAGTTTCTAGGTGAAAGTGATTTTTTGACGTGCCAAAATCTGCCATTGAGCCCCATGTTAAAAGTCTCAAATTTGAAAGCACTATATTTCTAAAACTATGACACCTTTCAAAGATTCCTTTTCAGGCAAACATGTCCACCGTAAGATGAACCTAAGTAGGCTAGAATGGGGTTGGTAGGTTTAAGTATGTAGGACTAGTAGCATGCCAAAGTTTGTGCTATTGCCATAGAGAATGCATTGGGCGTTTAAGTTAAATATCTCAGAAACTACAAAATATTTCAAAGCAAAACGTTCCAGCATGTGTCTCCACAGTAAGCTGAATAATAAAAAGTGTGAATGGAGTTTCTAGGTGAAAGTGATTTTTTGACGTGCCAAAATCTGCCATTGAGCCCCATGTTAAAAGTCTCAAATTTGAAAGCACTATATTTCTAAAACTATGACACCTTTCAAAGATTCCTTTTCAGGCAAACATGTCCACCATAAGATGAACCTAAGTAGGCTAGAATGGGGTTGGTAGGTTTAAGTATGTAGGACTAGTAGCATGCCAAAGTTTGTGCTATTGCCATAGAGAATGCATTGGGCGTTTAAGTTAAATATCTCAGAAACTACAAAACATTTCAAAGCAAAACGTTCCAGCATGTGTCTCCACAGTAAGCTGAATAATAAAAAGTGTGAATGGAGTTTCTAGGTGAAAGTGATTTTTTGACGTGCCAAAATCTGCCATTGAGCCCCATGTTAAAAGTCTCAAATTTGAAAGCACTATATTTCTAAAACTATGACACCTTTCAAAGATTCCTTTTCAGGCAAACATGTCCACCGTAAGATGAACCTAAGTAGGCTAGAATGGGGTTGGTAGGTTTAAGTATGTAGGACTAGTAGCATGCCAAAGTTTGTGCTATTGCCATAGAGAATGCATTGGGCGTTTAAGTTAAATATCTCAGAAACTACAAAACATTTCAAAGCAAAACGTTCCAGCATGTGTCTCCACAGTAAGCTGAATAATAAAAAGTGTGAATGGAGTTTCTAGGTGAAAGTGATTTTTTGACGTGCCAAAATCTGCCATTGAGCCCCATGTTAAAAGTCTCAAATTTGAAAGCACTATATTTCTAAAACTATGACACCTTTCAAAGATTCCTTTTCAGGCAAACATGTCCACCGTAAGATGAACCTAAGTAGGCTAGAATGGGGTTGGTAGGTTTAAGTATGTAGGACTAGTAGCATGCCAAAGTTTGTGCTATTGCCATAGAGAATGCATTGGGCGTTTAAGTTAAATATCTCAGAAACTACAAAACATTTCAAAGCAAAACGTTCCAGCATGTGTCTCCACAGTAAGCTGAATAATAAAAAGTGTGAATGGAGTTTCTAGGTGAAAGTGATTTTTTGACGTGCCAAAATCTGCCATTGAGCCCCATGTTAAAAGTCTCAAATTTGAAAGCACTATATTTCTAAAACTATGACACCTTTCAAAGATTCCTTTTCAGGCAAACATGTCCACCGTAAGATGAACCTAAGTAGGCTAGAATGGGGTTGGTAGGTTTAAGTATGTAGGACTAGTAGCATGCCAAAGTTTGTGCTATTGCCATAGAGAATGCATTGGGCGTTTAAGTTAAATATCTCAGAAACTACAAAACATTTCAAAGCAAAACGTTCCAGCATGTGTCTCCACAGTAAGCTGAATAATAAAAAGTGTGAATGGAGTTTCTAGGTGAAAGTGATTTTTTGACGTGCCAAAATCTGCCATTGAGCCCCATGTTAAAAGTCTCAAATTTGAAAGCACTATATTTCTAAAACTATGACACCTTTCAAAGATTCCTTTTCAGGCAAACATGTCCACCGTAAGATGAACCTAAGTAGGCTAGAATGGGGTTGGTAGGTTTAAGTATGTAGGACTAGTAGCATGCCAAAGTTTGTGCTATTGCCATAGAGAATGCATTGGGCGTTTAAGTTAAATATCTCAGAAACTACAAAACATTTCAAAGCAAAACGTTCCAGCATGTGTCTCCACAGTAAGCTGAATAATAAAAAGTGTGAATGGAGTTTCTAGGTGAAAGTGATTTTTTGACGTGCCAAAATCTGCCATTGAGCCCCATGTTAAAAGTCTCAAATTTGAAAGCACTATATTTCTAAAACTATGACACCTTTCAAAGATTCCTTTTCAGGCAAACATGTCCACCGTAAGATGAACCTAAGTAGGCTAGAATGGGGTTCCGAAATAGTAGCATGCCAAAGTTTGTGCTATTGCCATAGAGAATGCATTGGACGTATAAGTTAAATAACTCAGAAACTACAAAACATTTAAAAGTAAAACGTTCCAGCATGTGTCTCCACAGTAAGCTGAATAATAAAAAGTTTGAATGGAGTTTCTAGGTGAAAGTCATTTTTTGACGTGCCAAAATCTGCCATTGAGCCCCATGCCAAAGCACCAGCGCTCGCCCAGCAGTCTGCCGTCACCGTCACCCAGGCAGATGTGCAGTGCACGTGACCAAACTTCTCGCCCTCAGGGCGTCTTACTGGTATAGTCTGATTGGCAAGATGGTCTACTGTTATTTATCTTTCTATTCCCACAACAATATAGTCTACAGAAAAATATGGCATATACATGTGTATACATTTTACACACCCACACATATAAAAAAATATATAAATATATATATATATATATATATATATATATATACACACACACACACACACACACACACACACACACACACACACACACACTCACACACACACACACACACACACACACACACACACACACACACACACACACACACACACACACACACATACCTCGTTGTAAAGGTGACTAATCAACGATTAAAATGATGTAAAACACAATACCAATTGGTATTATTAAAGTGGAGAAATAATGGACCAAAGTTAAGTTTCCGGTCCCTCACGGATCACCGCCCTCACGGAGCACGGCCCGCTCACGGAGCACGTCTCGTCTGCGAGACTGCAGCTGGGTGCTATTGGACCTTGAACTCTCAAATCATTAAAAGTTCTTCTGAACATGCACTGTTACAAATTTAAGTGTAGCCTCGGCCGGGAGTCGAACCCTGGACCTCGTGTCAACAAGGCACGTACGTTACCAGTTCACTACTACAGAACCAGGCCCGTTAAGAAATCCAACACAGTCACAGAGTGACCAGACAGATTTATTTCACTGTCAGGTTTAAAAATAAAATATATTTAATATAAATGTTTATTTAGAGTAGACGTCTTTCATTAATCACTTACCTATTGAACCAGCAATCATCATCACCACAAACTGAATGTTCATAAAAGTATGTTTGGGACTAGCCCCATATGTGCCCTCTCCCTACGCTCATTCTGTTATGAAGATATAGCTGTATGTAATCTAATTTATTCATTCTGTCACTGAGGAAATCTCTTACATTTCCTGCACAAAAGCACCGGCGGCGTGAGCGGCCGTCCATACGCCGTTACTACGCTGTCCAAGAGAGAGACGGCGTATCAACGTCGTGTGCACGGCGTGTCGACGTAGTTCATTTTCAGTTCACTTTCAACTGTCTGAAAACACAAAAATAGTCCAAAAAAGTCCGCCGGCGTGAGCGGACGTTGATACGCCGTTGATACGCCGTCCAGAGAGAGGTCGGCGTATCAACGTCATATGGGTGGCGTGTCGGCGTAGTTCATTTTCAACTTATTTTTGCTATGATTGATTCTTTTATTTTCGTGTCCTGCACACAAAGTGCCCAACCCCCATGGGTTTATAAGACACATTTGCATTTAATTATATTCATAATACATTAAATTAGAGTGAGCTGACTGCTGTGTTGGTGTTGGACGTTGTGTGGCTATAATTGTAATATAATATAATTGTATTGTATTATAATTATAATTATATTATAATTGTAATAATATAATTGGCTAAAAAATACATCATATTAACTTCTTTGTGCAATGTTGAATTTATACTTTGCTCGTGCACTTTACTAGAAATATATAGCCTATAATTCAAAGTTCTCCAGAATTGAACTAGAAGACATGGGAATCTGGGACTTGAACATGGAACCTCTGTGTTGAGAGCCTGATCATCAGACCAGTAGGCCTACACCATCTCTCATAGTTGTTATAGTGTTCTTTTGTATTTTAGTCTTCAGTTAGGTAAAGTTTCCACCACTGCATACATCCTAACATCCATGCAGCTGACCTCACCATTGGTGGATGTGATCCTGGTAGTGGATCGTTAGGCATTCCGTATTTTAGATAAGATTTAACTTAAACCTTGAACTCTCAAAATCATTAAAAGTTCTTCCTATTGAGTTCAGAATCATTAACAGTGGTCTGGGTCTCCCGTCTCCATTCACAGTTAACAGTTTTTGTATTGAGTTGTACTTGAAATGTACTGTTATTCTGCAAACTGTTAATAAATCAATCAATCAGTTCTACATTGCAGTAAAACATTTGAGTGCCTTTCCCACCACTGTTCTTGTACTTCCAAAACTAGTCACTAAGGGGCAGTGTTGACTACAAGAATGCCACCGATCAAAGAACAGCTAGGGGGAAAGAGTCCTACATTTAATTCAAAGCTTCCTGATGCACAGGTCGCAGATGCTATCAAGTATGAATACACAACACATTAGAATGCTATGCAACTGAACCACTGTTGCTATAAAAAAAATAAAAAAAATTGTATTATCTACACACAAAATGGTTCATTTTCTCAATTAAAAGCCTTGATTTAACAAGAAACAGACATGATCAAATATTTATAGTTTAATGGATGCAATCAAATTTATTTGAACATGCCAGAAAATGAAATCTTGACAAACAGGCAATATTGCACATTAATTAAACTTAAATTGTGAAAATACAGGGTTTGCACAAGGTCAAAGTATACCTGCTTGTAACGTACAGTACTGAACACAGGTTTTATGAAATCTAAAAACAAAAATCCAACATTTGAGCTTCTATCAACAATAAAAGCATCAAACCACACTGAACACTGACCACAGCACGCATGTACCTATAAATAATGATCAATATGACCAATACTGTACACGTCATATATGGTTCAACAGAGCACAGCTAATATTTACTTTCCCTTTCATAGCCGTTTTGGACACAGCTATAAATAAATCAGTATGACAGTTATTAACTGTAAAAAATAAAAATAAATAAAATAAAAAACAAATAAAATAATATACTGAAGGCAAACTGTGCCCTTATAAAAAGAAAAAAATACTAAGAACTAATTACAGTTGCATAAAGTTTCTGTCTTTGGACAATATGTTGCATGTTGTAACTTGTAACAATTTCAGTGACTAAGCAGGACATGTCATGTCAGTTGAGTGTGCCTTCTTGATACATGAAGACAATATATAGCACGTTTAAATATATACACCGTACAGACGGGGACCTAGGTTTGGAGCATGACCAAAGCACAAGAATTGTGTGTGTGTGTGTGTGTGTGTGTGTGTGTGTGTGTGTGTGTGTGTGTGTGTGCAGAGAGAGAGAGAGAGAGAGAGAGAGAGAGAGAGATAGAGAGACTGGGAGAGAGAGAGAGAGAGACTGACAGAGAGAGAGAGAGAGAGAGAGAGAGACAGAGACAGCGACTGAATGTGCAGTGATGGCAACGAGGCCCCCTGTTATAACTACGTCAGTGTTGTATATTACTAGCCATCAGCTTGTAGCGTCTTTGACGGAGGCTTGGTTGTCCATGACATACTGTATGCTCTTGCTTCATACTTGGGCCTGGTGGGGATACTGTCACACTGTAGTGAGGGGCACTAAGAGACAGAGGGGGGTGCGGTCACAGCTGTCAGACTGCCAGGTTCCAGGCCGTTCACTGCCCTGCTGTAACAACAAAACAACAAAAACAACAAAAACAGGGACACAAGGCAAGGTTACTAGTTGATTGAGCCAGCCAGAATCGCTGTTACTACGAAGCAAATGAGCTCATGTGACTCATGAACTGGTCTCTGGAGTATTACCATACTCACAACATACCAATTAAATTAAAATTAAAATCTTGTCAAAACGTATTAAAGCAATGCTACAGGACTCAGAGCCACTAATGAATACGGATTAAACGTGAATTAACAGATGTGATTATAGGAAGGGAAAATCAACACGACATGCCAGCCAGGAATCGTTTTTCTTGTTTTTTAAACCGTCACCTGCCCCAACTGCCAGGCAGCGCCTCTGCTAAACAACCCACAGGAGCCATTATAATAGTCCATGTAAATGTCGTCCCCATCAGGCACATGGCCACTTTCCAGTGGCTGCTGCCAACATATAGGGCGACGCGTTGACCTGAGAAAGCCAGCAGGTCACTTGTCAATCTGTCCACATTAATCCCCCCCTTACAGGGTAGCCGCGCACACATGCTGTGCTGACATCAGTGGATCTCGTGCAATGTGGAAGAAACGTTTGGCCATGGCTACAAACAGCCTCGGCTGCCTGGAGAGCTTGAGTGGCAAGTTACTTTAACCCATTTAGACCCGAGGACGATTCTACAAATGTCTTCTAAATCCTGACAGTTTTCTGAAAAAACCCATGTTTCTATGTCAGTGGTTCTCAAACATTTTCATGTCAAGGCAGTGATGTAAATAGGTTTTCAATGTAATGAGTCCCGAGATGTTAGGAGTCATATATTGCATTTTTACAAATTGCAGCATTTAACTCCCATTTAATTTTATATGGTGTATATATAATGTGGTAATATTCATGTAGAAAACGAAATTATTATAATAACTAAAGCTAGCAAAATAAACTATAATAAAAAACAGTACAGTAGTGCATCCCGTGGATGCAGAGGTCGTTGTTTTATTGCGTCCCTTAACTATAAACAGTGTTTAAGGATGCAAAATGCACCCAGTTTTAATCTCTGTCAAGGATTATATGTAATTGGCTGCAGACCCCCATCTGAAATTGTTCCAGGGACCCCCCAGAAGCAAAGATTTTAGTTAAAAAGTTCACTGTGAAAGAATATATATTCAAAGAGTTGCACTACATTTTCACGATTTTTCAAAAATAGCAGACCTACAAGCGTAGTGCGGACTGTGCGGCGCTACGAGCCTGTAGATCTGGTATTTTTCCAATAGCTAAAGTATAACATAATGCTTAAAACACCAAAAGGGGTTCCCGCCCAAAATGGGTCAAATATGGGAATCACAATCACAACATCATCACGGATGTATGCCGTACCCCCTACATCCAATGAAGCCTGCTACTGGATTTCTAGATCCGAATAAATATGTTCAACCCAACACCTTTTCTGCATTGCAATGAGAGAATGCCCTTGTGTGTCTGTACCCTGCACCTGCATGCTCAGCCCTCACACAGCAGAAACACTAGCTGGGACTGGGAAGGGAGCTGGTGGCAAATACAATGGACGATATTAGAGTGACACAGCACAAACAGCCCAGATGACTTTTGATACATTTGTGACAGATCCACTTACTATATTGCTTTCTTTATAATATATCCATAATATATTGAACTTAGTATTGAAAAACCAAGACCTCTAGAAATAAACTTTCCAAAAACATAATGAACAGGGTGGGCTACCTACTGTATACTTAGGCCAGTTGCAATGCAGAAGCAACACACGCCACACGGCGAGCAGACAGACAAAAGGAATGAGATGGTATTATATTAGGTTAGATTAGTGCTAACAAAGCAGTATAGCAGAACTCCCCAAAACCATCACCACCACCTCCACCACCAGGGACTGGTTAGTGGCCAACGTTGCATCTAGCCTGCAGTGATTCTATCTATCGGTGTATGTGAGACAGGAGCCTGGTTAAAGTAGCGGCTGCATGCATGTATAATGCGTCATTCACAATGGCAATACAGTTCCCAAAGACCCACCCCCGCCTGCCTGTGATCGGCCCCCCCTCCTACTAGTAAGAATTAGTAGGGTGCCCGCAACTTGGTCGCCTGCTGGTCTAATCATTAAGCCCTAACCACACCAAAGGGTCAAGACGGTTTTAGGTTTGTCCCTGCGGTGTGTGATATGTCTTGTTGCACGTTGACCCATGGAATTCAATGGCCCAAACCACACCAAAGGGTCAAGAAGGTTTTAGCGTTAACTCCTTGCATGGTGACCCTTTGGTGTGGTTAGGGCTTAATACTCGGAAACCACACCTCCCGGGTTCAGATACCGCTCTAGTTCGGACTAGTTTCTTTTTTTTTGCTGATAAAGTATAGTTTTAGTCCACGACAGAGAGGCGCCGTCTACAGTATCTAGCGAACTTGATCTGCGAGAGACACCACAGAGCGAGCTAAAGCGCGCAAGTTGCCGTGTCGAATGTTTCGAAGTTCGCTAGAGCTGACTCAGTTCGAGTTGCAACCCGATATGGACAGAATAGCAAATCCTCATCCCCCAGAGTCCCGCAAGTAGGGAAAGTCGCGAGGGGGCCTTCACCATATACTGGTACTGTTTCCATTCTCGCGAATGTGACACATGACTAGAGGCAAAGCCGTCCCGAGTGCGTCACAGACGTTCGGTAGGCCAATCAGAGGCAGGCGGGGACGGGTCTTTGCGAAACAGTATTGCAGTTTTGAATGACACGTATTGTACAAGTTATAATCACCCCCCCCCCACACACAGGTAATAACGGGAGGAGGAACTGAGATTACCCAGAATCAAGGCAGGGAATATCACCCTCTCTCTCCTGCTGGGGAAAAACAAACAAACAAACAAACAAACAAACACAAACAAAACAAAACATACAGAGGTCTGAGACACTCCACATCTCCTCCGTCAGTGTCAAAGGCCATAACTGTCCCATTGCCTATGGTCACAAAAACATACTGTATCCATCCATGCTCAAACATTGTGCAGTGCAGTTAGTTGAATAAAATGGCAGGGCTACTACCGACTAGTCACATTACGTTGCAGCGTTCAGAGTATGGGTTTTATGCCATTCAGACTATGGGTTTTATGGGAAATTCTCCCACTGGCTAAGGAAGCAGCCAATCATGAAAAGGTGTCTACTACGGTCGCTACTAGAGGTAGTAGTGAATGTAGGCCAAGATGCTTTTCAAGCACCTCAAATAATAGCAGAAATGCAATACAGTGAGGGCATGAATAACAACAAGGACTTTAAAAGCTCAACTAAAAGCAAAAGTGTAGAAGTAGGTCTTGAGCTGGGCTTTAAATATGTCTACAAAGGCTGCCTGTCAAAATGTATAGTGGGAGTTTGTTCCACGCCGTCAGCACGTAGAAGCAGAAAGCTTCTACGGGCTGATGCCAAACAAAGTTCGATGCCAAACAAAGTTTGGCATCGACCAGGTTAACGGTGCCGGAGATTAGCTGTACACGGATGGATGGACGGACAGACGGACACACGGACGGAGTGCAAAACATACTCTCCTCATGCCTTCGGCCTGGAGGAGACAATAAATCAAGTGTTGGTTCTCATTTGTCACACATGACTAAGACATGAGTCAGTGTTTGCAGAAATGGAGCAGGTGTGGGTCGGTGGCTGCGTGGGACAAGGCTTCAGTTTTACTCACGCTTTATCGAAATACGATGTGTGGAGCGACTGGGAGAACTTAGCCGTGTTTGCATTGATCGCGTTTCCATTGTCGAGGGCGTACGTCCTCCTGGCCTTCTGGTCTTTGGCGAAGTTCCTGCAAGCAGCGAGCTTGGACTCCAGAGCCTGCAGGGGGATGAAGAAGACGCAAAGACAAGAGACAGTAAGACTCTCCCGCCATGTTGGGAAAGCAACTTAGGCTTTTGATAAAGCAGGAGAGACATTAGTGGCAGGGTCGGCGTCAATACCGAACATGAGAGGCAGAGGCTCAGATGGAGTGACTCACCCCTACTTTCCGGAGTAGATCACTGACAATGTTAAGGGCCGATATTCTGGCAGAGGGAGTCAGCGGCGAGTTGTTGCTGCAGCCGTTTGATAGCACTGGGGTGGAAAGTAGAATGACAGTCATTCCGATATGGCTCATTGGCAGGTGATGAGCTCACACTCGCAAATAAAGTTCAGAGGAGTAAGGCAATCGATGGAACCACTTTATGGGAAATGCATCGGCATTCCTTCTTAGTATGCTACAGGCAATAGCCTGAAGTGATTTAAGTTTAAGGGATGTAAAAGGGGGCTCCCACTTCGAATGCTATCAATACATTGAAAGGGACAAAAATCATGTTTAATCAGAGCATCGATTGATCTTAGTAGCCGTCTACTGACCTACCAAGATCTCAGTAGCTGCATTCTGTGCGTTGATCACGGCTACTGTTTTGACAGCAACGACGTGCGTTTTCAACTGACTTACGTGGCCGGTTAAGACTGATATGAGGTTAGGGGACTTACGTGACCGGTTAAGACTGATATGAGGTTAGGGGATTTACATGGCCGGTTAAGACTGATATGAGGTTAGGGGACTTACGTGGCCCGTTAAGACCGATATGAGGTTAGGGGACTTACGTGGCCGGTTAAGACTGATATGATGTTAGGGGATTTACGTGGCCGGTTAAGACTGATATGAGATTAGGGGATTTACGTGGCCGGTTAAGACTGATATGAGGTTAGGGGACTTACGTGGCCGGTTAAAACTGAGGTTAGGGTTAGATTTATTGTTAGGGTTAGTTATGTCGGACAATGCACGTTGTCACTGTCAACTGTAGCCGTGATCAATAGAATGCAGCATACTGAGATCTTGGTAGGTCAGTAGACAGCTACTGAGAGCCTTCAATGCTCTGACTAAATGTGATGTTTTGTCCCTTTCAATGCATTGATAGCATTCGAAACGGGTGAAGGGGGACAGCTTACAAAGATAAGGAAGCATGAGTTCAAGTCCGTTGGCGGAGGGTGTGTAGAGCCCAGGATCACATTAAATAATTGACACAGGGGTGAAAAATGGGTTACAAAAAAATGGGATAAAGATTATATATATATTTAAAAAGAAAGATACCTGTAGGGTTGGCAAAGGCGTTGTCCAGACCCTTGCCCAGTGGCGTGGCAGGGAGGGACAGGGAGGCCTGCACGGCTGTGTCCATCTTCTCATTGTCCTGAGTGGGCGAACTTGGAGCGGACAACCTTATGTCTGTCTGCCTTGACTCTCGCACATTGAGCTCCTGACGGAGGTCTGTTAACGAATAAGCAGGACAACATTTCTCATGATAAATGCAGTATCTGGCAGATTAAGAAAACATGCATTTAACCCAGAATTAGGCTTCAGTGGGGACACAAATGACAACAAATCATACATGAGAAAGCAGTACTGTAGTTGAAAAAGCTGTAACACATGCAAATGAGTGGCTTGGCGTTTAAAAAAATGCGGTGAATATTCACCTCTGGCCTCGTCCTTGAATCTCTGCACAGAGACCAGCAGAGACTCCTTCTCATCTAGCTCGCTCTCCAGGAAAGCGTTCCTCTCTATGGCCTGGTTCAGACGTTGCTCAAAGTCCTCCAGAGACACGATGGTAGCCCTGCGCAAAATAAGTCATGGAAGAGCTGTAGAACTGGGCATGATCATTTCAAATCAATAGCACGAGAGAAAGCACAATATCGTGAAAAGAACATAGAATGAATCAACATGTATCAACACACACACACACAGAATGAATCAACATGTATCAACACACACACACACACACACACACACACACACACACACACCATCTGCCAATTAATGATCATGACAACAAATTAGTATCTCAGGCATCTTTAGCAGCAACATTGATTTAAATCCAATTATAACAAACACATCCATTTGAGCCACCTGCTCCCAGTAATTAGAACAGACTTTTGGTTCATCTGAATAGAGTGCGCAAGGAAGCATCAGATTATGTCATGAGTAGTAGGGCTTCTGAAGAATTACGTGTCATGAGTGCTAGAACGGAATGTCATCAGGTGAATGGATTGAGTATACGAACGATCAAACAAAAATGGATACACACACAAACAAGACATACACAGCGGAAACCATCACTGCATCTAAACAAACGGTGCGGGGGATTAACTTGTGTCTCCTGGAGCTCCCACTGACCTTTTGGCTCTCTCGAGGTCATCGTTGGACTGCTCTAGCTCTCGGACATATTTGTGGAGCTGGTCCTTGATGTTGCGGGTCTGGCCAAGGTCATCCTCCAGGATGGACACCTGCTTGTAGCTCTGAAGATACTGTTGTTCCAGTTTCTCCTGGAGGGGATGTATGGGGGGTGCATGGATTAAACGCTGAATACATTTCCCAAACAAATGTAAACTTATGATTTAGTAAAATGGTTCCTGACGCCATACTGCCAACCAGGTGAAGACATCACAGACTGAGGCTTTAACGTTTGCTTTTATGAAATATCCGAGGCCCCTTAGGGATTTATGGAAGATACGCTTCTGACCATATTGCACTTAAAATGCTCTAATCTTTAAAATAAATAACTTTTAAAGTTGTGCAGTCAAGGTGTCTGCATGCATCTGCATTGAGAGCTTGTAGACAGGTCATTTTCGCTCTGTGCCATGCTTCCATAGACCATAGAAGACATGTTGGCTGCTATTGAATCCAAATCAGTCGTGGCGACTGAGAACGTTAATCCATGGGGGTGTTCGCCTGTGACCGTTTGCAACTTTGCATGTAAAATCAACCTCCCCAAACAGACTGAAATGTTATTATCCATCCAGTTTTCAGAGACTCTTCTGTTTCTACCATTCTCAGGCTAGGCTGGGAATATTGATGCGTGACCTATATTCCCACCAGCCCAGGCCCAATCAGCTCAATAGATATGCCTGTGTTGTCTGACCTATATGTGCTGTTGCTGTCGCGTCAGAATCAATTACCACCAGGAGACAGTACGTTTGCCCTGGAGTGTCATTCAGAGGATTTCTTTATTAACATGGCGGCAATATCTATTAACCACTTATGGCATGTTCAGAAGGTTTAAAAATAAATAGCTGCTCTACAAGCTTATCAAGGCATCACACGATGCAATGCGTTGTGAGCTTGATGATCTGCAATCTGTTTTTGGAATGACATTATAGCCACACATTGAACAGAGATGCCAGGGTTAAACACAAGAAGGCTGCATGTGAGTGCGTCATTAACTGTAAATGCAGAGTAAATCTGGACTGGACAGTCAATTATTGTGCACGGAGAGAGATTGTATATTCTGGTGATGCAAAGGCATAAATGTCACGTGGGCATGAGTAACCAACAGGACATTTTAGTTTTGTGTGAACTGTGCAGTCTACCATTTGCCCTGAATAACCAAGCAGATGAAATAGCTGGTGCACAATTGCACATCTGATCATCGCAGGTGGCTTGGTTCTCATGGCTGGAAACGTAATGCAAACACAGGCACAGAGACGCGTTACAAGTAACCCACCCCCCATGTGCTAATTATGGAGCGAGAGCACGCACGTAACAGAGGCGCTGTGTGATACATTATGTATGAGTTTCGTACAAAGTGAACACAGCTGGAATAATCAGGCCATTACTGGCACAGAACAGCTAGGTGCCAAATGCTGCTCGGCAGGGAAAACATATACTCTTGCTTCAGGAAGTGAGATTACCATTTTGATTACGGTCCATATGAATTCCTAATTCGGAGCCATGGCCATCTCCAGTACTCATCGGGATTGACGATTTACGTGATATACGTCATGTCAGAATCAGACATAGGGCAGAACACTGGGATTGTATGTCAGAGTATGTATTGTAACTATGTATTTGTATGTATTTTCTGGGGTACAGTATTTTGTCCATGGGCCTGCTCTCTCTGCTATGGCCCTTCATAATCCAACTGTATGGGCTCCTCAGCTAAATAAATTAAAAAGGACACACAAACAAAACCACCCAAGGGAGCAGTGGTTACAATGCGATTACTCTTCTGCAGGAGACTGAACTGCAAAGATTCTTGAGTGCTATGAAAAAAGAAACTTTAATAATTTAAGTCAAGGGTATGGATGAAGACACACTGTACAGTGTACACGCTGGTTAAGTTGGAAGCGTAGCCATTGAAACCCTATATAGTACACACTGTACTTCATTGTACGTCAATAGTAATACCGTAATAGCTGATCTACAAGCTCCGAAAGAATGCATCGCAGTGCGACGCATTGTGCATTACAATGTATGCTTCAGTGTCGCACACCAACGGCCAGACACTGCCACTCGTCAGTCGAATTGTCTTCCTAAAAAACTATTTGACGCAATGCCAGGAGTCAGGATCAAACCAGGAACCGTTCCGATACAGACTGCTCCGTCTCCAGAGCTGCAGCTGCCACCCTTCAAATCGTACGGCACAGGACGCATTAACTGGCAGCTCTGGACTATCTCAATTGGATTTTGTTCACAATAATTGAATGAGTCAGACCACATCAGGATATCTACAGGTTCTGGATGACCATGCAGGGATGCTATGGGCATATTCAGGAAGAGTAGCAGCTTCTCATCTCAGAGCACTAAAGTCATGCTCTTCACCAAAAAAGACATTTGCACTGATAAGACTGTTTGCACAGGTGGTACGATTCACTTACGTCGCGATTCGATACGATATCGATACCTAGGGTGCCGATTCAATTTATATTGTGATTCGATTCGATATTGCGATTTTAAATGGGTTTTTTTGTGGCTTTCACCTTTATTATATATTTTTTAAGGAGGGACAGTAGGCTGAAAGGAAATGGGGAGAGAGATGGGGGGGAAGACATGCAGTAAAGGCCATCGGGATCGGGAGTCGAACCCGCGGCACACTGCCAGACTGGATTGCCAGCCAAGGTGCCTGGACCACTGAGCCATGGCCCAGGCCATTTATTGCCTGGGCCATATATATATATATATATAACCTATATAAACAAATGTAATTATTCCTCAGTCTAAAAACGTCCTTCCGAAGCCACACCTTGATGGAATCCAGCTCGTTCTTGAGCCTGTGGTTCTCAGAGTGCAGGTCCCTCATGCGGTGCTCCGACTGGCTGAGCTGAGTCTCCAGCTCTGCCTCCAGCTCCCTGCTGCCCTCCTGGAACTCCACCAGCTCCTCCTGGGCCTCCTGGTAGCTGTTGGAAAGAGAACATTAAGACATCAAGCTGGACATAAAGAGGGCAGTATACAAACGGTTGGCAAGTACCAACTATGTCACCACAAGGAAAGGAGGACAGCACATTGGGAAAGCAGCCTAGTGATGGTTATTTTTTTATTTTATTTTTCACTCCTTATTTGACACTACCTAAATACTATAGAAAGTCTCAAAGTAGCATTCATGACTCCAATGCTGCATGACTCCATAGCATAGCTATGCAGGGAAAACTAATAGTTTAAAGGGTGATGTAGCTCTGCTAAATGAGATTGTCTGTTAGGATGTTTGTCACGTTATTATCCATCCATACCCATCTTTACCACATAAGAAGAAAACCACAAAATATGAACTGTTAAGTAGATCAATAAAGCTTCTCAGATGGATAATTACTTCTGTACTGCAGTAACCTTATTTCTCATCTCATTATTTACAATCTAATGAATATATTTCTAGTCCTGTTAGAACAATCACTATAATGTATATGTCTAGGCATATTCCTTAAGGTTCACTTTTTGTAATCGCAAAAGGTTCATCAAATTGAGCATCTTAACTGGAGGTGTATTATACCGTGTATACCACCATATAGACCACCATATTAGTCCACTAAGTACTGTACATATTGTACAATCAACCACAAAAAAAGAAAAACACACAAAAAAGGCGAGCAGATATTCTGAACCAAGAACCAAAAAAGAACGCCTCAAACATGTTTTAATGTTTGTATGTTACGCTCATTCACCTTGTTAAAACGTGAGGTTTTGGCATTCAATAGGTTCTCCATTATATACCTTTATTGAAAGGATAAACCCCTTGAGATGTCTCATCTCATTTTAGAGGGGGTTCTCAACACAAATGAACAGTACATACAATACATACAGTACACAAACAATACAACAGAACATCCATTATACGTATACACACACAGAACAAAAGCTCTCCCAAAGATAGCCACTACCACCCCATCGATTCAACCCATAAATAACAGAGTTCTTGTGGAAGAAATAGCATACTCAAAGCACAATAAAACCATGAAAATGAGCAGAGTACATATATGCGGTACCAACATGCAGATGTAATAATAATAAGCAGAGTCTACATGCATGTTGGAAAAAGAGGCAGCACTTAGTTTGTTGTGAGAAGACACCGCAGTCCAAGAGAGATTAGAGATTAACGAGATTAGAAGCATGAGCACGGTGTTAAAAGATGAATGAAAATCGATTCTTTAACTACATTGAAAGAAGTGATAGATCTAAGCGAACTTGGTAATTCGTTCCAATCAGATGGTGCTTTAAATTTGAATGCACGGCGACCACTTTCCTTTATTATCCTGGTGGGAAGCATAAAGTAGGGATGATCAGTATACCTTAGGCTTAGGTTGTATGATGGTGTGTACGGAACAAGCAATCGTTTCAGATACTGAGGATAATTAAACGAGCAGATATTCTGAACCAACAACCAAAAAACAAAGACGCCTCAAACATTTTAATGTTTGTATGTTACGCTCATTCACCTTGTTAAAACGTGAGGTTTTGGCATTCAATAGGTTCTCCATTACAAAAACAGTGTGCCACGGTGCCACCACCATTCACAGTGGCTATAAGGGAGAGCAGACTCACTGGTTGTTATGCAACTTGTCGGTTGAGTCAGCCATGGAAGAACACACAGACAGAAGCATCTAAAAATGGCAGCTGGTATGCTAGTAGTGCTGGCATGTGACCGGAGGTGCTGGGGGTGGGGGGCATGGAGCCAGGGTGGTCAGAAACACTATTTCCCCCGATGCTCAACACTGGTGTAAAATAACTAAGTACATTTGCTTAAGTACTGAACTTAAGTACAGTTTTGAGGTATTTGTACTTGTACTTGAGTATGTCACATTTTCCGTACATTTACCACTACATCTCAGAGGCAAATATTGTACTTTTACTTCACTACAATTATTTGACAAATTTAGTTACTTTGTAGATACATTAAAACCACTTCAGCTCTACACACATTTCAGCCATTTGAAAATAATATATATATAATATTTAAAATATTTTCAAAATATTTTTATACATTTGAAAACTTGAAATGGGACATTCTTGCATAATGAGTAGCCCACTTTTACTTTTGGTACTCTAAAGTACATTTTGCAGTACACTTCTACTACCGGACTTTTACTTGTTTTACTTGAGTATTTCTATGTTGCAGTATTGATGAATGCAGAGCCTATTCTGAACTTTGAACTGGTTTTTACTTGGCTGAACCTGGGCAGATATATCCCTTTGTTCTCAGCAAAACATAGAACCCTCTCCTCTTATATCAGCCGCGATAGACTAAAAGAAATCCGGTTTGACAATGGATTAGTTTGTAGGAAATACGCATGCTCCGTTTTGTGACAAAAAAGAGCATACATACATGTACCGCATTTTTCCTGCATTCATGTCTTCCCTCCATGCAAATGTCTTGGCCGAAAATAAATTATCTATGAACTCATAACACATTGCAACTTGTATATCTGCTATTTTTGCAGACAGTTGCTCCATATTAGAGACACTAGGGATCAAGTGGGTAAGCAGCCCCACCGGTGTTTTAAAATGATAATTATTTATTTTATTCTCTCCCTCTTCAATTTTCCCTCTTGTTAACCAGAATGCTTGCTCGCTTAATAATTTCATAATAGTCTTACATAGAAATTCCTATGTTCTCTTCAAGTCTCATCTCATACACGAAACCCACACATGTCTAAAAACGAATCGGTAAAACAAAAATTACAGTGTGAACTTGAAGTTGCAATCCAATACTGCAATGCTGTCAGGGTCAACAAAGTACCTCATTCATACCCCACACACACACAAAGGATGTGACCCTTATCTTCACTGACTATCAAAGAGCCAACTACCGGTAGGTGAAAAGCAAAGCGAATTTCCTGACTGGGTGTGTCTGTTGTCCACCGAGACCTTTCGTGACTATCACGTACTGCAACAGGAAAATGCAGAGTACAGCTAATTTTATCCAGGCTTAAGAGTGTTGTTCATTATCTTTAGCTACAACAATAGTGGGAACCCTATGACATCAAGTTGCATAAACCCATTCATAGACATGCGGGCAGAGACACAAAGGCATGAAAGCCTCTTTCTTATGTTCAACATGCAATGGGATCCATTCCTTTAAACAAGGTTTTCAAGGAAACTCTGTATCATAATAGAGCTCTTTCACAAGGTCGAACATGATCTGCTACGACTGATCTTTTATCGAAAGCGAGTGAGAACGTCAGGTTGACGACGATTTGTTATTTAAGTAAAAGTATCAATACTGCAACTGTCTGCATTAGTGCAATATACTGTAGAAATACTCCGTTACAAGTAAATGTCCGGAATTCAAAATGTACTTTTTTGAAAAATGTATCAAAAGTAAAAGTACTCAATGTCTTATTTCAAGTTTTCAAATGTATAAAAATCTTTTGAAAATAGCAGATATACAAGTGCTCGCATCGCAGCGCATTGTGACTGTGAGCTTGGCCGAAATGTATAGGGCTGAAGTGGTTAATGTATGTTTTGTGATAATCTACAAAATAACCAGTAAGTAAAGTTTTCAAATAAATGTAGTGGAGTAAAAGTACAATATTTGGATCCGAGATGTAGTTGAGTAGAAATAAAAGTATTGGAAATTGGAAATACTCAAATAAAGTACAAATACCTCAAAATTGTACTTAAGTAAATGTACATTTCCACCACTAACGAAAGCCAGACGAGACAGGTGAGTCTCCGCTGAGGCTCCCAGGTGTGGATGTTACGTTTTTAACTTTCTTTTTAGCAAAAGGCCGATGCACACCTCAGAAGGCTAGTGACAGGTGCGTAGGGCAATAGAGCATACCGGTACTTAAAAAGGGTATCTTTGAAAAACAAAGAAAGGGTCCCGCACACTGTCAGACACTGTTCAGAACCTGTATTGGATCGACCCTTTATTGGGTCGACTAGACCTTCATCAGGACAGACAATCGATTGTCTGTCCTGATGAAGGTCTAATCGACCGAAACGTCGACCCAATAAAGAGCAACATTTTGGCAAGTGTCTGACAGTGTTTTTTGTGAATTACCAGAGAGCTGAAAGCAAGTCAAGTCATCCCTATACAGTATGTGTCAGTATGTCTATGGGACTGTCTATATTAGTGGTCTGGCCTGGAAACCAGATGAATCTGCCATTGCAAAAAAGAAAAGCCCTCAGCACATTTGGTCTGGCACTGCTCAGTTGTGATTGGATTTCACTCCCTCCGAAGTAGTGACAGACCAAACAGGGCCCGGTATGCAGATATGAGGCTTTTTTTTGGAATGCGCTCCATGGAAATGCAGGTTCCAAACTGGCCGCATCATAATAGAATTATTTTAATGAACAATGTGACAATTACATTTCAATATTGAGTTATGTAAAATCTCTGTAGATATGTTCAGATATGTGTTGAATTGTGTAATTGAGGTATATTAAGTTAGGAGAAAATGTGTTAACGGTTAACTAAAATAAATATGATATTTAATTAATATTAACCAGCTCTGTTCTACATATCGCAGGCCTATGCAGCCAAACACATGAGACAAATCCCTGTCCAACTATCGTGCTTGGCAAGAAAGGTATGCTGATGACATGGCATGTAGCCTAATGGAGAGTGCATCATTTGTGCCTGTTAACGTACCTTGTCTTGTACTTGAGGGTAAGTGTCTTCCAGAAGTCAATTTCCTCATCTTTTGAGGAGAATTTTGGTATTATGTCTGTCTCCATGACAAACAAATCTGCGAAAACGAAATACATAAGGACATCATCACACATCACAGTCAACATCCTTCATCCAGGGCTGCTACTGGGTCTCACAACCACTAATGCAAACCTTTCGAGTTAGGAGGCTAAATTCATTTTTAAGCCCCGATTTATAGTTACTGCCAGTAACAAGACGAGGGGGTGTGTGGATAACACCAACCCTCATCAAGTCAGGGGAAACAGAACAGATCAATGACTTAACCCCGTCGAGGGGAATTAATCAAAGTTGCCTCATCCCACAGATGCCTACAGCCAAATACACCCAGGCGTTTATACATTAAAAAATCACACCCGTGTGAACTGAGTGGTGCAGCCCCCCCCCCCCCCCCCTCTCTCTCTCTCTCTCATTAGCAGGCATTGCAGCACTATCCCTCTCTCTGTTTCTGGCGCCCCCTACCCTATAGTCATATACTCGTGCTCATGGCCACATAGGCGCATACGGACATTGCTGGTTGTAGGAGTGGTTGCATCACTCAAAAAAGTGCATTATCAATTCTTCAAACAGAGATTGGAATTGGAATTGGCACAGCCTGACCAAAGCACTCCTTAATGTTCTTTAAAAACAATGGTGGGATGGATTGATAAATTATGACATGAAAGTTTCACAACGACCTCTTATCTATCCATCTCTGAGAGATTTTCCCTAATTTGACAGAACACACACACACACACACACATACCTCTTAAGTCCCTGCCATCATTGCACTTTTTTCATATATTATAAAATCAAAGATATTTAAGATTTCCCATTTTCTGTCATGAAAATTAACATCATGGTGGCGAGTGATACCCCATTTAAACACCCAGGCTTTAAGCAACCTTGCACATTCTGCGGGACAACAGCATAAGTAACTCATTTACCCTAGATCCCCTTTGTCAATGTAGGCCTATCTCTCATACTGCTGTATCTCTGTGTCCTAGATAATAAAAGTGAACTGAGGATTTAAAAAAAGAAGTGTCAGTCCTCCTATTATTTCCCAGAGGTAATGGTGTAGCAAGGAGTCCAATCCATCACAGGGACTCATAATTAGAGAGAGAAGGGTGTCTGTAGGTAAATCCTTACATACATACCAAAACAGTTCTGAGCGGCAGAGTGAAATGGGAATACACCCAATATCTAAATATAGGTCCAGTTCACTGATTATGAATGCTGTTGTCACACCAGCCTGCAGACAAAATAAAACAGCTACAGGCTGGGCTGTGGGAATCCTGTACTGTACAATGACAACATTTAATTCAACCACATGAATAATTGTATAAGAAAAGTGTCCTTTTAGAGCTGTCGCATTGCACATTGCTGCTTTCTGTTTCCCTTTTGTAGCCTAATCTAATGCTTGATTTAAATTGAAAAGTATTTTATTAAGTTACAGTATTTAGACACATTGAATTACCGGTAGTATTACAGTATTTATTGGCTATGTGAGAGTGAACTTCAACCAATACGAGTTTTTGGGGTAAAGGAAAGGAAAGGAAAGGAAAGGAAAGGAAAGGAAAGGAAAGGAAAGGAAAGGAAAGGAAATTAAGGATAGTTTAAGTTTACTAAGCAAGTCCACAGTAAGAGGATATTTATTAGTGCGTCTGTCTGGCCACCCATTAGTCTTTAAATAGGACAACAAGCAGTGGAATCCGGTTTGGTATAATTCCAACAACTCCATCAGGCCTTTTGGAAATTGACACAAAAGGCAACTAGATCTGGCTGAAACTCACAAACTCGAGATTGGCACTATGAATGGTGCTTGCATGCTATCAGGCATCAGATAACAGTACAACACGGTCTTGACTCAACAACACAGAACCTTTTCAGAAAGAGGGCTAAGAACTTGGAGAGTCGCAATTAATGAGAATAATGACTGACCAGTACATGTTTAAAAAAGCCGGAAAGATCTATATATAATTATGTCACTCGCTATTTTCAGCGAGTGACATATTGAGAGACTTCTGTTATGAACAGTTGTGCTGTCCTACTCAAGAAGCAAGTAATACTGAGCTGTAGCATCCACTTACAGACACATTGGTGCCCAGTTGCCATGCCATAAAAAACATTTGGTCACAGCCAACAAGTGGTATGCTTTGACAAATGCTGAACTGCCTAGATACAGCATATTTAATATAAACACAAACCAATTCAATATGAACACAGACACCACAGCAAAAAATTAAAAAGCCTTCTCACAAAATGTCATCTCACACAGTCACAGGCACAGCCTTCCATGGAGATACAACAAGCCTACTAACTCAAGAGCCTGCCTTACAGTATAAGAGATTGCAGTATGTTTCATTGGATTAACAGGATCTCCTCACTGGTCACCAAAAATACCTTTAAGACCCTTATGCAAGGATCATCGACTATGCATGCACCTCATGGTACCACAGCACCTCAAAGGCTCTTAAAACAAGGCTCCAGACATCCCAAAACAAACTGGTCAGGCTACTACTTTGCCTTACTCCCAGAACCCACCACACCCCTGCCCATTTTGATAGACTGGAATGGCTTAGGGGTTGACGACAGAGTACAGCAACTTGCAATGGGCCTGGTCTATAAGATTCCCTACACCACTAAGATACCCATACTGTACCTGTCAAAATACTTCCTTAATGTCAAAAGTCCAAACTCAAAACACCAGAGGCAGTTCAACAAACCACGTGCAACCCAGATTCGACTGGAACAAGGGGTTACATTCATTTAGCTCCTATGCCATTAAATGTGGAACACCCTACCAAAAATGTGAATCCCTAGACTCCTTCACAACCACTCTCAAAGAGCCCTAAGGGGCGGCTGCAATTCGAAACTGGCCCCTATTTTTCCATACTGTACACGTTATTTTCCTTTTTTGTGTATAGTGTATATTTGTGTAAGTGTATAGTTATACATATTTAAATATTCTGATGAATTGAAAATAGAGGACCCTGATGCAAACAAGTCTTGGTGCTTTTTCAGGTTTTATCCTTTATCCTTATCCTAATCAATCTTTAAAGCAATTCTCCCATTTGTTTGCCTTAAATTGGTTTTGTATTGAAACATACCATTTCCTTCACACAACTGGGTTTGTTTGATTGATTGATTGAATACTAAACCGTTTGTAAACAGTACAGTGGAACGATTGTACAATGATTGTTAAAAGAGAGAACACAAAAAGTCCCGGGGGCTTAATTGTTTCCAGACCCGGGTATTAAATTGATCAAGGGTGATATTAAATAATATGTGAGATATACTGGATCGAGTTTGTATACCTTCTCAATGGCTATTCTATTCAAGTAATGAAAATTGTGTGTTATGTCTGTGTGTACAGTACAGTACACTAAGATCTCGTCTGAGAGCATTAGGTCCAGAAACTGATGGATGAGCCACTATAAACATCGCATGAGATAGATTACTCTAGTAGTCTACAGGATGATCTCATATACTGTACTGTACACATCCACATTTCCAGGAAAATACCGACAGTATCACGACGAATGTCACATGATAAATGACAAGCAATATCTATAGCCCACCTGACACAAGCATCACCCACCATGATAACCCAAGCAGGACGACAATGAATGTTGTCGTTGCGTGTATAAAAGAATAGTCATGAAACAGAATGAAATGCGGACATAAGCATGTCAAAATAATTACACCAAGACGAAACGAATGAACAAACAGGCTATCTGCTACTGTGACAGACAGGATCAGCTGTCAAAAATGGGTGTGTAAAAAAAACTCAAAACAAGCGCCCCAACGCAACGCGGTTATCTGCTAAACGGGCTAAATTGTATTAGAAACGGTAAGAAATATCACAAAACGTCTCGCCTATGATTATATAACCTAAACATTGAGTACCTGAACATCTCATTCGCTGCCTCGTCCAAAGCGGTGATGTTTTTCAGTCCATTCCGTCTGACCGCTTGATGTTGGATGTCAGGTGAAGAATACAGCTGAGGGTTCTCTGTTCTCAGTGTCTGTCGACTCAAGATCCCATAGGCGAAAGGGAACCTCGCGCTGTGATTGGCCACTTCGTTGTGAAGACAACCAGACGGACCGTCCCACATCGCACGAGGGTGCTCCTTGTAAAAAATAAATAAAAATGCGGATCTACAAGCTAAAAACGCTCACTTTGCGACCCGCTGTTGGCTTGTAGATCAGCACTTAAAACTAATTAAGGTCCAAAGACAGTACACAGTACACAAAACTAAGGTCCAGTGAGTCAGTGACAGTACACTAGCCACTCCAGGCAGCGTCTAGTGAGCTAATCTAGTGAGCTAATTTAAGACTTCCGGTGGACGATCTCTTCAAAATAAGAGTACCCTCTAGAGTATTGAAAAAAAGTTTAATTTGCACATTAAAACTACAAATTAAGCATTTAAATGATGCTATAAGACACACATTATGTTTCTGTGTAAGAATAAGTAATTAAATCCTTATAATAATAATAATAAAGTTATCTAAATGGATAAATGCTATTCACTGGAGTGCATGGACTTTATAAAGTGGACACTGGACAAAAGACGGCTCCGCAAGGCAACTATCTGGACATACCCACGCGTTCGGGGAGATGTCCTATACCACACCCCACTCTCCGCTAAGCGGGAGAGGTGTAAAATTCACAGTAGCAGACCTTCTACTGGGGTCAAGGCTGACAAAAAGTACCGTTTCCGGACCCAGAATGGACACTGGACAAAAGACGGCTCCGCGAGGCAACTATCTGGACATACCCACGCGTTCGGGGAGATGTCCTGTACCACACCCCACTCTCCGCTAAGCGGGAGAGGTGTAAAATTCACAGCAGCAGACCTTCTACTGTGGTCAACGCTGAAAAAAGTACCGTTTCCGGACCCAGAATGGACACTGGACAAAGAGGCCTCCGCGAGGCAACTATCTGGACATACCCACACGTTCGGGGAGATGTCCTCTACCACACCACACTCTCCGCTAAGCGGGAGAGGTGTAAAATTCACAGCAGCAGACCTTCTACTGGGGTCAATGCTGACAAAAAGTACCGTTTCCGGACCCAGAATGGACACTGGACAAAGAGGCCTCCGCGAGGCAACTATCTGGACATACCCACACGTTCGGGGAGATGTCCTCTACCACACCACACTCTCCGCTAAGCGGGAGAGGTGTAAAATTCACAGCAGCAGACCTTCTACTGGGGTCAAGGCTGACAAAAAGTACCGTTTCCGGACCCAGAATGGACACTGGACAAAAGACGGCTCCGCGAGGCAACTATCTGGACATACCCACGCGTTCGGGGAGATGTCCTGTACCACACCCCACTCTCCGCTAAGCGGGAGAGGTGTAAAATTCACAGCAGCAGACCTTCTACTGTGGTCAACGCTGAAAAAAGTACCGTTTCCGGACCCAGAATGGACACTGGACAAAGAGGCCTCCGCGAGGCAACTATCTGGACATACCCACGCGTTCGGGGAGATGTCCTCTACCACACCACACTCTCCGCTAAGCGGGAGAGGTGTAAAATTCACAGCAGCAGACCTTCTACTGGGGTCAATGCTGACAAAAAGTACCGTTTCCGGACCCAGAATGGACACTGGACAAAGAGGCCTCCGCGAGGCAACTATCTGGACATACCCACGTGTTCGGGGAGATGTCCTCTACCACACCCCACTCTCCGCTAAGCGAGAGAGGTGTAAAATTCACAGCAGCAGACCTTCTACTGGGGTCAACGCTCAAAAAAGTGCTGTGCCTTGGGGCATTGACATGAAATCACTTTCTCTACGCAAGCTAAGTCAGGTCAAGGAGTTACCTCTAGCTTTGGAATGGGTGTCACTTGTGTGCGTTGATTGCATCTGTCTGTGCATTTATGCATTTGTTTGTCCTGACGAAACTTGATTATTTCTCGACTGTTTATTTTCTCGTATGACACGACATAGAAACTACTTGTGACTACTGTCTTTGTGTGCTGTCGAGCGGATGTTCTTTGCATCAGCTCAAAGGTATAGCCTGCTGTGTCATTCGATTCATTTGTCCAGATATGCCATTTATGATCTTTAAGGATGTACAATGACGCATATGGTGGCCTGTCGAAAAATACACACATACTGGTCAAAGCATACTCATTTTGGTGGTACAGACAGGATAAATTGAACGTTTTTGGAATTTTTGTGCCAGCTCTTAACAGGAGAAGTAAGGTCTGTGGGCTGTTAATTACTTCATATGTTGATAAGCTCTTTTCCTGCTGACATGTTTCACATTGTTCAGATTGAGCAGGTAATATTTGTGCAATAGTGTCTAAGATGCCTTTTTGTGACACGTCAAGTGGCTGCACTATGAATTGTGACATGTTCTTTGTAGATGGTAAGGCCTTGTCACCACATTGAGTACAACTATACAGACTAAGACTTTTCAGGCAAAGCAGGTCATCTCCAAGGAAAGGAGACCGAAGTGTGTATTCTACAAATCTATTTAATATGGTGCATACTTCTGTCCTAGAACATTTCTGAGACACTAATGACACTGATGTGTTGGCTAGATTGAATTTCTCAAGTTTCCGTCTAAATGTTGAGTCCTGCGCTGCTGCTTCTTCAAGCCGTGTGTGACATTTTTTGATAGCAGATGTCTGTTGTAGAAATGTTAGAATTGGTAATGGTATAGCTTCACACATATTGTCATTTAGACTTTCATTGCATAAAACCACATCATCATCATCTTCTTCCAAATTGTCCTCCGTTATTGTTCTGTTAATTGCTTTCAACTGTCCAGGCACAGAATGTACAGATGTCTGTATGTTTTGCTTGAACAACTGTGTGGACACCACACATACTCAACCAAACTACTAGTTTGTGTATAAAATCTAATGGGTCATTGTGCATTCCTAAGGCCAAGTAAGATGCTATTCACTAGTTGTTGAGTGACACCACAGATTGTTTTGCAATCAAATGTGTGACCTGGATTTTGAAAAAACGCTTGAATGAGAGCTGCTAAATTCCCCGGCATAGATGACAACTGAACCATCGAAGTAGGTGTCAATGGTTTCAATTTATCTTGTACTACTTGTAGATGCAGTATACCCACGCGTTCGGGGAGATGTCCTGTACCACACCCCACTCTCCGCTAAGTGGGAGAGGTGTAAAATTCACGGCAGCAGACCTTCTACTGAGGTCAACGCTCAAAAAAGTGCTGTGCCTTGGGGCATTGACAATTATTTAATTAACGAATTAAATAACCTTATTTTATTCTGAAGGCAACCGGATGTCTTAAATTAGCTAGCTCTCAGACAGGAAGTTCTAAATTAGCTCATAAGACGGAGCCAAATATCTGTCTGAGAGTGGAGCCTGCCTGGCAAATGACATGGGGGGTCCTTTTTGTGGGCTTGGCCGAAAGTGGGCGTTACCAAAAGGTGGGCGTGGCCATGGCCGCCAGAAGTCTGTCAGATTTTGACAGCTTCAAATTAGTGTTAAACATAATATAACCCAATTGACTCCAGTCCTCTCTGTTTAATATATCTATAATGAAACTATATAAACTATGCATATACCATGAAGTGCTATGACTACTAGCTCTGGTCCATAGCTCTAATGCGTTTCATTTAGAGCTATGTTACTCTAAACTTCCCCGCTCGCATGAATGCAGACCAGCCTCTACTCTTTGGCGTAAATAAAAAGAACGTTTTTGCTACACATAAAAACAAAGGCGAGTTGTGTCATTAGAAAGCCTACTTTGGTAATTGGTTCTAGTTCTAGTGAACAGAAATAATAAATAAATAGACTTGGTAACCTAACTGTAGGGAGTGCAAACACATTAAAGAACCTGGGGGTTATCATCTATGAAAAGGCAACACAATGAGCAGAAAATAAAAATGAACCATGTAAATACAACAAATTGAGCAGAGCACTGCAGGGAGTTGAACCCCATTCCGGTAAACCAGAAGTACCACAACCAGTGCCTTGGTTTTTGTTTTGTTTTACGAGGTCCATTCGTTGAAATGTAAATTTTGCATTGCAACGGTAAAGTAATTTCACAATTGACATTGTAGGCAATAATTAATAACGGTATGGCACCAGGCCAAAGCCATGGGGATAGAGTATGTTTTGCACTCTGAGTGAGTGTGTGTGTGTGTGTGTGTCCGTCAGTTTGTTAACAGCTAATCTCCAGCACCATTAACCCGGTCGATGCCAAATTTTGCACACACACTCCCTGGATGCCAACGATGAACCTCTGTCCCAAATTTTCCAGAACGGCCTGTATAGCACCACACATTTTTGTATGCCCTCCGAGACTATGGACTATAGCCTTTCGCTTTTCCGCGATTTAACCTTTTTTCAAATCGTGAACAATGATGAAGAATCGCGCACTATAGCATGCCACTTAATGACCTTGGGGTCATCAAGGTCATTGATATTGATCAATAACCTTGAGCAGTATAAATGACCTTCAATAAGACTAGTAAATGACCTTGACCAGTATAAATGACCTTGACAAGTACAAATGACCTTGACCAGTATAAATGACCGTGACCAGTATATGACTGACCAGTATAAATTACCTTCATGAGACTAGTAAATGACCTTGACCAGTATAAATGACCTTTAGAAGACTAGTAAATGATCTTCACCAGTATAAATGACCTTTAGAAGACTAGTAAATGATCTTCACCAGTATAAATGACCTTGACCAGTATGCGGTCCGTGACCATGGACTATAGCCTTTTGCTTTTCCTTGATTTTCACCTTTAAAAAATCCTCAACAATGATGAAGAATCGCACACTATAGCGCGCCGCTCAATGACCTGAGACCATGGACCAATGAATGAAATACAACACATTGAGCAGGGCACTGCAGGGAGTTGAACCCCGTTCCGGTAAACCAGAAGTCTGACACCAGTGCCTTAGTTTTTGTGTTGTTGTTCATTTAAAGGTCCAGGTGTGCATACGCATGTGCCCCTGTGTGTGTAGGTGCATGTGTGCATGTGTGTGCACGCTTCAATGACCACTGTTGGACCCAATGGCGATCAAGGACCTCAGGGAGCCACCCATAATTCACAACGGTCACAGCGAACTCTGTTGCATCACAACTGGTGGCCAACAGTCGTAACCAACACCGCCACGACCCACAGGAGAATACCATCGCACAGTGGTATCAGACCAACCACAATCAGACAGCCCTCAAACCAAACCCTTCGACCTAGAAGAACTCAAAACTGCAATGGGAAAGTTGAAACCCGGAAAAGCAGCAGGGATTGATGACATACTGGCAGAAATTATACAGCACCTGGAACCTAACGCAAAGACCTGGCTCGTGGGGATGCTGAACACATGCATGGCACAGAAAACCATCCCTTCTGTCTGGAGAAAAGCCAAAGTGGTTGCAATCCCCAAACCTGGCAAAGACCCATCATCCTCAAAGAGCTACCGACCCATTTCCCTCCTCTGCATCACCTACAAGAGAGGCTGCTACTCCAACGCCTCATACCACTCATAGACACCAAGCTGACTAAAGACCAAGCTGGTTTCCGTCCCGTCCTGTGCTGGACAGAGCTCAACCTCACCCAACACATTGAGGATGGGTTTGAGGGAAAACAAATAACTGGAGCAGCAACTGGAGGGCGAAGCAAGCACGCAGGCAGCTTGTGCCTGCCTGCGTGCCTGCCTGCCTTCCTCATGTGGAAGCTGCATAGTTGAGTTTGTGTGTGTGTTTCTTTTTCTGTCTTTCTTTCTTAGGACGAAGATCAAGGTAGACGCCGTTGGAAGGCTCAACACAAGCCGATGCCCCTAGAGATCCATCTCAAAGCTTCCCTCAGGGAGTCCAGCAAGCCAGCTAGCCAGCAAGCCCGCCCAGTCAGCCAACGCAGCCAGCCAGCTCCGCCAGTCAGCCAGTGTAGAAAGTCAGGCTGCCAAGCCAGCGCACATCAGCCCTTGCAGTCAACCATTGTAGCCATACCAGCCTTGCTCAGTCAGCTCAGCCAGGCCTCTCTCGAGGCCTGGCTCTCTGTCTGCCTGGCCCGGTCTGCCCCGCCCTGCCTTGCAGCAACAGAACCAGCCTTGCTGGCAAGCCAGCCAGCTCAGAATACGAGCTCAGCAAGCCAGCGCAGCTGGCAAGCACGCAGTTAGTCTAAACCAGTTTCAGACTGGCAGGCCAAGGCAGACAGACAGGAAGACCGAGGCGCCTAGGCAGGCAGACAGGCCAGGAAGGCAACAAAGTGCAGGCAGGGGGACTGTCCGGCCTAAGGCTGCGCTGCAAGGGTTGGAGCCTGGCCAGCTCCTGCTGGTCTAGACTGAGTGGCTGTGGCTGCACAGTAAGGCTGCGGTAACCTAGTCTGGGCTTGCTGCTGCACTGGCTTGCTCAGCTCGCATTCTGAGCTGGCTGGCTTTCCAGAAAGGCTGGTTCTGTTGCTGCAAGGCAGGGCAGGGCAGACCGGGCCAGGCAGACAGAGAGCCAGGCCTCAAGAGAGGCCTGGCTGAGCTGACTGAGCAAGGCTGGTATGGCTGCAATGGCTGACTGCAAGGGCTGATATGCTCTGGCTTGGCAGCCTGACTTTCTACACTGGCTGACTGGCGGAGCTGACTGGCTGCGTTGGCTGACTGGGCAGGCTTGCTGGCTAGCTGGCTTGCTGTGCTCCCTGAGGGAAGCTTTGGGATGGATCTCTAGGGGCATCGGCTAGTGTTGAGCCTTCCTATGGCGTCTACCTTGATCTCCGTCCTAAGAAAGAAAGACAGAAAAAGAAAGACACACAAACCCAACTATGCAGCTTCCACCTGAGGAACCGAGACGCGAGAAAAGAACTGAGCGTCACTTGGGATGGTCACAAACTCTCCAACCATACCCACCCCATGTATCTTGGAGTTACACTGGACAGGACACTCTTCTTCAAAAAAACACCTGGAGAACACAAAAGCCACGGTCAACACCCACAATAACATCCTGTGAAAACTAGTGAACTCCCAAGTGGGGCGCAGACCCACAAACAATCCGTGCAACTGCCATGGCCCTGTCTTTCTCTACAGCAGAGTATTCCTGCTCAAGCTGGAGCCGATCACGTCACACCAAATTGGTCGACACAGCCCTAAATGACACCTGTCGCATCATCACGGGATGGGTCAAGAAAACACCTGTCCCGTCCGTGCCTTTATGCGCTAGCCGGCACCTCCCCCCGCAAATCAGACGACTGTGTAACGCTCAAGATGAATGGAAAACACAGGAGATAGACAGTGAAGTCTGGAATGAAATGATAGAGAACACCTCACACACACAGTTTCCTTTCGTGGCTGTTTACATTCGAGGGTCGCCGGTCCTCTCAAACGGAACAGTTTAACGTCATGCCCAGGACGAAAAGATATAGAGAACACCATAATGACAAATGACAAATAACAGCAGGAAGGCATGGGCCACAATCCAACGTCTTGGCAAAGACCACACCACCCATAATTCACAACGGTCACAGCAAATTCTGTTGCATCACAACTAGTGTAGGTATTGGATGGAGCCCGCACACCACAGGTATAAGAAAGACGTGATGCAGAGGAGGGAAATGGGTCGGTAGCTCTTCGGGGATAATGGGTCTTTGCCAGGTTTAGGGATTGCAACCACTTTGGCCTTTTTCCAGACAGAAGGGGTGGTTTTCTGTGCTGTGCATGTGTTCAGCATCCCCACAAGCCAGGGCCTTGAGTTAGGTCCCAGGTGCTGTATCATTTCTGCCAGTAGGTCGACATCAATCCCTGCTGCTTTTCCGGGTTTCAACTTTCCCATTGCAGTTTCAAGTTCTTCTAGGTCGAAGGGTTTGGTTTGAGTGATGGCTGATTATGGTTGGTCTGATACCACTGTGCGATGGTATTCTATGTGGGTCGGTGGCGGTGTTGGTTACAACTGTTGGCCACCAGTTGTGACCAAGACCGCCACCAACCCACAGGAGAATACCATCGCACAGTGGTATCAGACCAACCACAATCAGCCAGCCTTCAAACCAAACCCTTCGACCTAGAAGAACGTGAAACTGCAATGGGAAAGTTGAAACCCGGAAAAGCAGCAGGGATTGATGACCTACTAGCAGAAATGATACAGCACCTGGGACCTAACGGAAAGACCTGGCTTGTGGGGATGCTGAACACATGCATAGCACAGAAAACCATCCCTTCTGTCTGGAAAAAGGCCAAAGTGGTTGCAATCCCTAAACCTGGCAAAGACCCATTATCCCAAAAGAGCTACCGACCCATTTCCCTCCTCTGCATCACCTACAAGCCTATCCCGTCACACCAAATTGGTCGACACAGCCCTAAATGACACCTGTGGCATCATCATAGGATGCATCAAGACAACACCTGACCCTGTCCCAACACCTGTTTACATTCGAGGGTCGCCGGTCCTCTCGAACTGAACAGTTTAACGTCATGCCCAGGACGAAAAGATATAGAGAACACCAACATGACAAATAACAGCAGGAAGGCATGGGCCACAATCCACCGTCTTGGCAAAGACCACACCACCCATAATTCACAACGGTCACAGCAAACTCTATTGCATCACAACTGGTGTAGTTATTGGATGGAGCCCGCACACCACCAAAAAAAAGAAAAACAACATACTATAGTATGCCCTCCGTGACCATGGACTTTAGCCTTTCGCTTTTCTGCAATTTAACCTTTTTTCAAATCCTCAACAATGATGAAGAATCGCGCACTATAGCGTGCCACTTAATGACCTTGACCAATATCAATGACCTTGAGCAGTATAAATTACCTTCAATAAGACTAGTAAATGACCTTGACCAGTATAAATGACCTTGACAAGTACAAATGACCTTGACCAGTATAAATGACCTTCACCAGTAGAAATGACCGTGACCAGTATATGACTGACCAGTATAAATTACCTTCATGAGACTAGTAATTGACCTTGACCAGTATAAATGACCTTTAGAAGACTAGTAAATGATCTTCACCAGTATAAATGACCTTTAGAAGACTAGTAAATGATCTTCACCAGTATAAATGACCTTGACCAGTATGCGGTCCGTGACCATGGACTATAGCCTTTTGCTTTTCCTTGATTTTCACCTTTAAAAAATCCTCAACAATGATGAAGAATCGCACACTATAGCGCGCCGCTCAATGACCTGAGACCATGGACCAATGAATGAAATACAACACATTGAGCAGGGCACTGCAGGGAGTTGAACCCCGTTCCGGTAAACCAGAAGTCCGACACCAGTGCCTTAGTTTTTGTGTTGTTGTTCATTTAAAGGTCCAGGTGTGCATACGCATGTGCCCCTGTGTGTGTAGGTGCATGTGTGCATGTGTGTGCACGCTTCAATGACCACTGTTGGACCCAATGGCGATCAAGGACCTCAGGGAGCCACCCATAATTCACAACGGTCACAGCGAACTCTGTTGCATCACAACTGGTGGCCAACAGTCGTAACCAACACCGCCACGACCCACAGGAGAATACCATCGCACAGTGGTATCAGACCAACCACAATCAGCCAGCCCTCAAACCAAACCCTTCGACCTAGAAGAACTCAAAACTGCAATGGGAAAGTTGAAACCCGGAAAAGCAGCAGGGATTGATGACATACTGGCAGAAATTATACAGCACCTGGAACCTAACGCAAAGACCTGGCTCGTGGGGATGCTGAACACATGCATGGCACAGAAAACCATCCCTTCTGTCTGGAGAAAAGCCAAAGTGGTTGCAATCCCCAAACCTGGCAAAGACCCATCATCCTCAAAGAGCTACCGACCCATTTCCCTCCTCTGCATCACCTACAAGAGAGGCTGCTACTCCAACGCCTCATACCACTCATAGACACCAAGCTGACTAAAGACCAAGCTGGTTTCCGTCCCGTCCTGTGCTGGACAGAGCTCAACCTCACCCAACACATTGAGGATGGGTTTGAGGGAAAACAAATAACTGGAGCAGCAACTGGAGGGCGAAGCAAGCACGCAGGCAGCTTGTGCCTGCCTGCGTGCCTGCCTGCCTTCCTCATGTGGAAGCTGCATAGTTGAGTTTGTGTGTGTGTTTCTTTTTCTGTCTTTCTTTCTTAGGACGAAGATCAAGGTAGACGCCGTTGGAAGGCTCAACACAAGCCGATGCCCCTAGAGATCCATCCCAAAGCTTCCCTCAGGGAGTCCAGCAAGCCAGCTAGCCAGCAAGCCCGCCCAGTCAGCCAACGCAGCCAGCCAGCTCCGCCAGTCAGCCAGTGTAGAAAGTCAGGCTGCCAAGCCAGCGCACATCAGCCCTTGCAGTCAACCATTGTAGCCATACCAGCCTTGCTCAGTCAGCTCAGCCAGGCCTCTCTCGAGGCCTGGCTCTCTGTCTGCCTGGCCCGGTCTGCCCCGCCCTGCCTTGCAGCAACAGAACCAGCCTTGCTGGCAAGCCAGCCAGCTCAGAATACGAGCTCAGCAAGCCAGCGCAGCTGGCAAGCACGCAGTTAGTCTAAACCAGTTTCAGACTGGCAGGCCAAGGCAGACAGACAGGAAGACCGAGGCGCCTAGGCAGGCAGACAGGCCAGGAAGGCAACAAAGTGCAGGCAGGGGGACTGTCCGGCCTAAGGCTGCGCTGCAAGGGTTGGAGCCTGGCCAGCTCCTGCTGGTCTAGACTGAGTGGCTGTGGCTGCACAGTAAGGCTGCGGTAACCTAGTCTGGGCTTGCTGCTGCACTGGCTTGCTCAGCTCGCATTCTGAGCTGGCTGGCTTTCCAGAAAGGCTGGTTCTGTTGCTGCAAGGCAGGGCAGGGCAGACCGGGCCAGGCAGACAGAGAGCCAGGCCTCGAGAGAGGCCTGGCTGAGCTGACTGAGCAAGGCTGGTATGGCTGCAATGGCTGACTGCAAGGGCTGATATGCTCTGGCTTGGCAGCCTGACTTTCTACACTGGCTGACTGGCGGAGCTGACTGGCTGCGTTGGCTGACTGGGCAGGCTTGCTGGCTAGCTGGCTTGCTGTGCTCCCTGAGGGAAGCTTTGGGATGGATCTCTAGGGGCATCGGCTAGTGTTGAGCCTTCCTATGGCGTCTACCTTGATCTCCGTCCTAAGAAAGAAAGACAGAAAAAGAAAGACACACAAACCCAACTATGCAGCTTCCACCTGAGGAACCGAGACGCGAGAAAAGAACTGAGCGTCACTTGGGATGGTCACAAACTCTCCAACCATACCCACCCCATGTATCTTGGAGTTACACTGGACAGGACACTCTTCTTCAAAAAAACACCTGGAGAACACAAAAGCCACGGTCAACACCCACAATAACATCCTGTGAAAACTAGTGAACTCCCAAGTGGGGCGCAGACCCACAAACAATCCGTGCAACTGCCATGGCCCTGTCTTTCTCTACAGCAGAGTATGCCTGCTCAAGCTGGAGCCGATCACGTCACACCAAATTGGTCGACACAGCCCTAAATGACACCTGTCGCATCATCACGGGATGGGTCAAGACAACACCTGTCCCGTCCGTGCCTTTATGCGCTAGCCGGCACCTCCCCCCGCACATCAGACGACTGTGTAACGCTCAAGATGAATGGAAAACACAGGAGATAGACAGTGAAGTCTGGAATGAAATGATAGAGAACACCTCACACACACAGTTTCCTTTCGTGGCCGTTTACATTCGAGGGTCGCCGGTCCTCTCGAACGGAACAGTTTAACGTCATGCCCAGGACGAAAAGATATAGAGAACACCATAATGACAAATAACAGCAGGAAGGCATGGGCCACAATCCACCGTCTTGGCAAAGACCACACCACCCATAATTCACAACGGTCACAGCAAACTCTGTTGCATCACAACTGGTGTAGGTATTGGATGGAGCCCGCACACCACAGGTATAAGAAAGACGTGATGCAGAGGAGGGAAATGGGTCGGTAGCTCTTCGGGGATAATGGGTCTTTGCCAGGTTTAGGGATTGCAACTACTCCAGCCTTTTTCCAAACAGAAGGGATGGTTTTCTGTGCTATGCATGTGTTCAGCATCCCCACAAGCCAGGTCCTTGCGATAGGTCCCAGGTGCTGTATCATTTCTGCAAGTATGCCATCAATCCCTGCTGCTTTTCCGGGTTTCAACTTTCCCATTGCAGTTTCACGTTCTTCTAAGTCGAAGGGTTTGGTTTGAGGGCTGGCTGATTGTGGTTGGTCTGATACCACTGTGCGATGGTATTCTATGTGGGTCGGTGGCGGTGTTGGTTACAACTGTTGGCCACCAGTTGTGACCAAGACCGCCACCGACCCACAGGAGAATACCATCGCACAGTGGTATCAGACCAACCACAATCAGCCAGCCCTCAAACCAAACCCTTCGACCTAGAAGAACTTGAAACTGCAATGGGAAAGTTGAAACCCGGAAAAGCAGCAGGGATTGATGACCTACTGGCAGAAATGTTACAGCACCTGGGACCCAACGCAAAGACCTGGCTTGTGGGGATGCTGAACACATGCATAGCACAGAAAACCATCCCTTCTGTCTGGGAAAAGGCCAAAGTGGTTGCAATCCCTAAACCTGGCAAAGACCCATTATCCACAAAGAGCTACCGACCCATTTCCCTCTGCATCACCTACAAGGCTATATGAGAAGCTGCTACTCCAACGCCTTGTTGCCACTCATAGATACCAAGCTGACTAAAGACCAAGCTGGTTTCCGTCCCAGCCGCTCCTGTGCTGGACAGAGCTCAACCTCACCCAACACATTGATGGGTTTGAGGGGAAACAAATAACTGGAGCAGCATTCAGAGATCTCTCTGCTGCCTACGACACTGTCCAACACCGCACAATGGTCAGGAAAAGCCTCCTCAACAACAGGCGCTTCTATGTCCAGTTAAATGACCAGAAGAGTAAATGGAAAGCCCAAAAGAACGGCCTCCAACAAGGTAGCGTGCTCGCCCCCCTCCTTTTCAATATCTACACAAACGACCAGCCACTACCCAATGCCTAATGCCAGCGTTTCATCTACGCCGACAACCTCTGCATTACGACCCAACAAGCAGACTTCCAGAAGATTGAGTCTGTCCTTGAAAGTGCCCTCCAAGAAATGTCAAGCTACTACAATACAACCACCTGAAACCCAACCTATAGAGAACACCTCACACACACATAATTTCCTTTCGTGGCCGTTTACATTCGAGGGTCGCTGGTCCTCTCGAACGGAACAGTTTAACGTCATGCCCAGGACGAAAAGATATAGAGAACACCAACATGTCAAATAACAGCAGGAAGGCATGGGCCACAATCCACCGTCTTGGCAAAAACCACACCACCCATAATTCACAACGGTCACAGCAAACTCTGTTGCATCACAACTGGTGTAGGTATTGGATGGAGCCCGCACACCACAGGTATAAGAAAGACGTTCTTTGTTGAAATACTGACAGCGTTTCGATCCATTTGATCTTCATCAGGTCATGTGTACACAAAACATACACTTTTATACTAAGGGAGTGCCCCCATTAAACAATCAAAATACCACATTTTGGTGCCCCTCCCATCACTGCAGGTGTGACACGTCAACCCTGAGTGAGTAGGTGGGGACCCAGACATATTGATGTAAATATAGTCTGTTCAGAAATTGTAGTGCCTCTCATAGAGCTTGTAGGTGATGCAGAGGAGGGAAATGGGTCGGTAGCTCTTCGGGGATAATGGGTCTTTGCCAGGTTTAGGGATTGCAACTACTCCAGCCTTTTTCCAAACAGAAGGGATGGTTTTCTGTGCTATGCATGTGTTCAGCATCCCCACAAGCCAGGTCCTTGCGATAGGTCCCAGGTGCTGTATCATTTCTGCCAGTATGCCATCAATCCCTGCTGCTTTTCCGGGTTTCAACTTTCCCATTGCAGTTTCACGTTCTTCTAAGTCGAAGGGTTTGGTTTGAGGGCTGGCTGATTGTGGTTGGTCTGATACCACTGTGCGATGGTATTCTATGTGGGTCGGTGGCGGTGTTGGTTACAACTGTTGGCCACCAGTTGTGACCAAGACCGCCACCGACCCACAGGAGAATACCATCGCACAGTGGTATCAGACCAACCACAATCAGCCAGCCCTCAAACCAAACCCTTCGACCTAGAAGAACTTGAAACTGCAATGGGAAAGTTGAAACCCGGAAAAGCAGCAGGGATTGATGACCTACTGGCAGAAATGTTACAGCACCTGGGACCCAACGCAAAGACCTGGCTTGTGGGGATGCTGAACACATGCATAGCACAGAAAACCATCCCTTCTGTCTGGGAAAAGGCCAAAGTGGTTGCAATCCCTAAACCTGGCAAAGACCCATTATCCACAAAGAGCTACCGACCCATTTCCCTCTGCATCACCTACAAGGCTATATGAGAAGCTGCTACTCCAACGCCTTGTTGCCACTCATAGATACCAAGCTGACTAAAGACCAAGCTGGTTTCCGTCCCAGCCGCTCCTGTGCTGGACAGAGCTCAACCTCACCCAACACATTGAGGATGGGTTTGAGGGGAAACAAATAACTGGAGCAGCATTCAGAGATCTCTCTGCTGCCTACGACACTGTCCAACACCGCACAATGGTCAGGAAAAGCCTCCTCAACAACAGGCGCTTCTATGTCCAGTTAAATGACCAGAGGAGTAAATGGAAAGCCCAAAAGAACGGCCTCCAACAAGGTAGCGTGCTCGCCCCCCTCCTTTTCAATATCTACACAAACGACCAGCCACTACCCAATGCCTAATGCCAGCGTTTCATCTACGCCGACAACCTCTGCATTACGACGCAACAAGCAGACTTCCAGAAGATTGAGTCTGTCCTTGAAAGTGCCCTCCAAGAAATGTCAAGCTACTACAATACAACCACCTGAAACCCAACCTATAGAGAACACCTCACACACACATAATTTCCTTTCGTGGCCGTTTACATTCGAGGGTCGCTGGTCCTCTCGAACGGAACAGTTTAACGTCATGCCCAGGACGAAAAGATATAGAGAACACCAACATGTCAAATAACAGCAGGAAGGCATGGGCCACAATCCACCGTCTTGGCAAAAACCACACCACCCATAATTCACAACGGTCACAGCAAACTCTGTTGCATCACAACTGGTGTAGGTATTGGATGGAGCCCGCACACCACAGGTATAAGAAAGACGTTCTTTGTTGAAATACTGACAGCGTTTCGATCCATTTGATCTTCATCAGGTCATGTGTACACAAAACATACACTTTTATACTAAGGGAGTGCCCCCATTAAACAATCAAAATACCACATTTTGGTGCCCCTCCCATCACTGCAGGTGTGACACGTCAACCCTGAGTGAGTAGGTGGGGACCCAGACATATTGATGTAAATATAGTCTGTTCAGAAATTGTAGTGCCTCTCATAGAGCTTGTAGGTGATGCAGAGGAGGGAAATGGGTCGGTAGCTCTTCGGGGATAATGGGTCTTTGCCAGGTTTAGGGATTGCAACTACTCCAGCCTTTTTCCAAACAGAAGGGATGGTTTTCTGTGCTATGCATGTGTTCAGCATCCCCACAAGCCAGGTCCTTGCGATAGGTCCCAGGTGCTGTATCATTTCTGCCAGTATGCCATCAATCCCTGCTGCTTTTCCGGGTTTCAACTTTCCCATTGCAGTTTCACGTTCTTCTAAGTCGAAGGGTTTGGTTTGAGGGCTGGCTGATTGTGGTTGGTCTGATACCACTGTGCGATGGTATTCTATGTGGGTCGGTGGCGGTGTTGGTTACAACTGTTGGCCACCAGTTGTGACCAAGACCGCCACCGACCCACAGGAGAATACCATCGCACAGTGGTATCAGACCAACCACAATCAGCCAGCCCTCAAACCAAACCCTTCGACCTAGAAGAACTTGAAACGGCAATGGGAAAGTTGAAACCCGGAAAAGCAGCAGGGATTGATGACCTACTGGCAGAAATGTTACAGCACCTGGGACCCAATGCAAAGACCTGGCTTGTGGGGATGCTGAACACATGCATAGCACAGAAAACCATCCCTTCTGTCTGGGAAAAGGCCAAAGTGGTTGCAATCCCTAAACCTGGCAAAGACCCATTATCCACAAAGAGCTACCGACCCATTTCCCTCTGCATCACCTACAAGGCTATATGAGAAGCTGCTACTCCAACGCCTTGTTGCCACTCATAGATACCAAGCTGACTAAAGACCAAGCTGGTTTCCGTCCCAGCCGCTCCTGTGCTGGACAGAGCTCAACCTCACCCAACACATTGAGGATGGGTTTGAGGGGAAACAAATAACTGGAGCAGCATTCAGAGATCTCTCTGCTGCCTACGACACTGTCCAACACCGCACAATGGTCAGGAAAAGCCTCCTCAACAACAGGCGCTTCTATGTTCAGTTAAATGACCAGAGGAGTAAATGGAAAGCCGAAAAGAACGGCCTCCCACAAGGTAGCGCGCTCGCCCCCCTCCTTTTCAATATCTAAACAAACGACCAGCCACTTGAAACCCAACCCATCAAAAACCCAACTATGCAGCTTCCACCTGAGGAACCGAGACGCAAAAAAAGAACTGAGCATCACAAACTCTCAAACCATACCCACCCCATGTAACTTGGAGTTACACTGGACAGTTTAACGTCATGCCCAGGACGAAAAGTTATAGAGAACACCAACATGACAAACCCTACACTTAAACCCTCTATATTTAATAAAAAACAATTCTGGACAGGAATCCTGTATTGCAGGGGTGCCCAAAAGGTACATCGTGATCTACCAGTAATCACAAAGGCTGTGCAGGTAGACCATATGGCATGCCCCTGTATATAATCTATCACTTGAATTAAGGTGACTTGACACCAGCTCAAATGTTGCACACAAACATCAGTAGCAAAAGTACAAAGTTATTGTGACAGTAATAATTGCTATAGTGTGTGTTCAGTAACAGGAATATTCCTGTCTCTCCAGCTCTTTAATAAATAGAAAAGGGTTTAATCAGGAGTTGTAGTAGCCACAGGATAATCTAAGCGGTGGATATTGCTCTTTTCTTCATGTCTTTATGTATGTAAATTGTCTTGTTGTTTGTGTTATGTCAAATGCGTGTATATGTGTTCTGCATATACTTGGCTGCTGTGTTGCAAGTTACTGAACACACACTATAGCAATGATTACTGTCACACTATAGAGCTATTTAACACTGTTACTGAACACACACTATAGCAATGATTACTGTCACAATATAGAGCTATTTAACACTGTTACTGAACACACACACTATAGCAATGATTACTGTCACAATATAGAGCTATTTAACACTGTTACTGAACACACACACTATAGCAATGATTACTGTCACAATATAGAGCTATTTAACACTGTTACTGAACACACACTATAGCAATGATTACTGTCACACTATAGAGCTATTTAACACTGTTACTGAACACACACTATAGCAATGATTACTGTCACAATACAGAGCAATTTAATTTAGGTAACCAAATTGACCCCAATAGTAGATCTTTACACTCTCAATAGTTCAATTGTTGTTAAGCATCTGCTTAATTTCCAAAAAAAACTACACAATTAGAGAATGTAGAAGATTGCTACTTTTGATCCTTTGATTATATAATGCTGATTGTAGCATAGTGGTTAGTGACTGAGCTTTGTTAACATGAGTGCCCGGGATCGTTTCCCACCAATTTCAAAGAATGTTTGTTGCTTCGTGCCAATTTTCACAGAACGTTTGTCCTTTTACCTACCAAACAATACTATTTTCACCTCTAGTCGATTATTTATTCAGCGTTTGAGCCACGGACCACCATTTGAGGCCATCTAGTCTCTCAGACCCATTTGAGCCACTGACCACCATTGTGAGAGTCTATTAATGTGAAATGGTGGTCCGTGGCTCAAACATGTTATCACTTTTGAAGTTACTTGTTGTGTTTAGATATGTAAATACTACTCTTTAAAGCCGTGTTTCGGTAGTCGAGTGGGTACTGTCGATGGTTAGTAAACATTGAGGCCGGGCATAGTTGTTTATAAACCTTCGACACTAACCATTCGGCTACTGAAACACTGTTTTACAGTTTCGTACAAACATCATATATAAACATCATAACAAGTAACTTCAAGTGATAGACGTTTGAACACACAAACAACAACAGCGTTAAGTATTAAATAACATTTAATCACTTACTTGCTCCGAAGACGGACCCGCGATGGTGACGTGGCACGTTCCAAACAAACACTGACCAAACCTACCTCCACGCGTCTCTTCCGTATTTGAGGGCGGCGGCACTTCCTTCCGGTGTGAGGCCACGCCCGCGAGATTTAACCGCGAATCTATTGTAGTCCTCTTACGTTACATCCGGGTCCCTTGGTCCCATCCTCTTCTAATGCAAAATAGCTACATATGAACGCGTGAATCTTTTTTTTTTTTTTTACAATAACGTTATTTGTCAGAAAGGAAGCCATTGAGGGTTAAAATGGGTCTTAATGCTTCCAACTCATATAACTGTCACCAACAACACTTTTAATGATATTACATGAAGCAGACAGCCCTGTGATGAAACCTTTAGCATTACACTGTGGTTAATAGGTTTTTATTCACAATGGAATGTTATTGTACTCTTAATATATCATGGTGTAGCACAGCACAGTAGATTCATATTTCAATCGATCTGGGATGTTAAAATTGTGCAAAACTCTGTTCAATGAATGGCCTCTTCTGCTACATTAAACATTACTAAACATTAAACGTTACTTATACCTGTTATTGAGACTCCTATAGAGCATGTTGACATGGATAGCTTGGTTAGTAGTATCTCTGTTAGTTAATGCAGTTTGATTGATTAAATTAATAGCCTATTTTATTAGACAAAAATGTAGAACAGTAGTGTCATAGAGTGGAAAATGCCATTTGGTTTAATGTCACAGAATGCAGTGCCACGTAGAGCAGCATGATAAATGGTTAACTTTATAGTGTGTTCAAAAATGGCAGATCTGCAAGTTCAGTGTCTTGAATGAGATGTGCTGTGAGTTTGCATATCTGCTATTGTCCAGCATAGGACCGTTGCACAGTTAAGTGAAGTATAAACAAGGCTTTAGGATTTATAAGTCGTTTTTAGAATATAATAGAATATTCACTCCAGTGAATAGCATTTATCCATTTAGATAACTTTTTGATGTTATTTAATTACTTATTTTTACACAGAAACATAATGTGTGTCTTTACAATAACTGTAATGTAATAATAATAATACTAATAATGTAATGTAATAATTATTAATTAAATAACCTTATTTTATTCTGAAGGCAACCGGATGTCTTATATTAGCTAGCTCTCAGACAGGAAGTTCTAAATTAGCCCAAAAGACGGAGCCTACACTCCACACACCCAGCAGCACACACACAGTCACAGAATGTTGAAGTTTGGCATCATCTAGTGGTCACTCACTGGTCATACAGTAAACAGTTTGATACAAAAAAGTACATATAATTAACAAAATAGCTCATTGGTCAAATTTTTTGTTTTTATTCTCGATATAGGGACGGACAAAGGCAAAGCAATTACAAACTGTTAAGAGAAACGCTGCATATGCATGTTACAATGTAACATTTGGTAGTAATGGTATAATATATTGGAAAACCATGTTAAATAGTTTTTGCAAATTTTCTACACAATATCGATCATTTACTACAACCACCATGTTATTATTAGACCTACTCAGGCAATTTATCCGCCTGTGGCATGCGCTTGTTCAAGACATTGTTGTTGTTGCTAGGTAACAAACCCAAACAGTGTAAACACCCCTAGCTGTCAATCATGGCTTCCAGATCGCACAAAGCTGATAACGGGCCTTTAGAATATTGGAACCAGACATTTCAAGAGCAAGTGTCACTGTTTGAAGAGTCTAACCGGACAATGAGAAAGGTTTGTGTTTCTTGCTGACCAGGCAGAACTGCATGATTTTCAGGCGTTGCATGAAGTGGCATTAGGACAGGCTACAATTTCAATTCAAAGGAGCTGTATTGGCATGAGAAAGCGTACGTTTACATTGCCAAAGCAAGTGTCAAAATACAATAAAACATTTGAAAATGGGGAGTAGCCTATATAGGCTACAGTTGGAGGGGGGTAGCCTACAACATTTTTGTAAACAGAGCTATATGTCACATTGCAATATATGGTTATACAGGGTATAAAGCTTTTTTGAAACAAATAGCAGCTTTGCTTTTGCAGTCACTTTGTGACAAATTGCAGCATAATGTGCCAGTGGATTTCACATACATCATAATTGTAGCCTATGTGAAATGCACTGCCACATGAATGAAAAATGATGTGTGGTGGTGGGCATTGGTGGAAGCCTGGAAGGCTAGTGGAAGGCCAACATTTAATAGTGTTGCAGATGAAATAAGGATATATATATATATATATATATATATATATATATATATATATATATATATATATATATATATATATATACTATAACAATTGGTGAATTGAACAGATTGACAAATAATATAAGAAAGAGGAGAAATTAATCTGTCAAACTGAATGCCTATATATAGCAGGGATGTCAAACTCAAATACACAGTGGGCCAAAATAAAGAAATTGGTACAAGTCGAGGGCCGGAATGTGTTTCAACACACGGGCCATTTTTGGGGAGAGGGGTAGCTGAAAGTTGACCACAAGTGATATACTTTCACTGCTGATCAATAGTGAAGAGAAGACGCACGCTTGCACTTGCGGGCCCTCGATACGTGACAATGCACTCGCAGTGCATTCACTGCATTGTGGGACTTTTAGAATTATGGTGGTCCGTGCAATATACCAGAGGGCCAGTTCTAATACTAATTAAATATCATCCCGCGGACCAAAGATAATTCATTCACGGGCCTGATTTGGCCCCCGGGCCTTGAGTTTGACATAATTGCTATAGCTTAACGCCCATTCCAAGTCCTTATACTGCTTATCATGCAGGATGGGGGGATCCCCAGTTCAAATATAATTATTTTAGGGGGGGGGGGGGGGGGTCACAGCCAAAAAAGGTTGAGAACCACTGCTCTAGATTAAGAGTCCACCAAGGCTGGAGTTTCATTGAGCCATCCTCCCTGGTCCCTTCCCACTTAAAGGGATATTTCACTTTCAAAAAAACTTTTGGTCATTTTATCGTCTACTCAGGCTTGTGTGAACACCCCAGACCGTTTTTAAGTTACTTGATCCGGTATTTAGAATTTAGATATTTGATATTCCTTTTTGCTGCAGCGCCCCCTTCCTATACACACCCATTATAACTGCAAAATCCATTTTAACTATGATAGATTCATCGAAAACACCCAACCTTTTTTCTGGTGACTGATATTGTCCTTCTAATACGTGAGGGGGCCGTGACTGTTTTCATTTATATTTAATAATTCTCTTGGAAAATATCCTCCTGCAGGAGGAGGCCGGAGGAGACCAAAACATCAAAAATAATTATTAAAAATAAATGAAAACAGTAAATGAAAAAACACAGCCCCGTCACGTATTAGAAGGACAATATCAGTGAACAGAAAAAAACGTCTGGGGTGTTCACATAAGCCTGAGTAAACGATAAAATGACCAAAAGTTTTTTTTTAATTGAAATATCCCTATAATATCAGTGGTGTAAGGTAACTATATAGCCTACAAACATGTACTCAAGTAATGTATTTAAGTACAATATTATATTGCAGTATTGGTACTTTTACTTAAGTAGCCTACTTTTTCCACCACTGCTTAATATGTTCTTCCTCCGCCCACCTACCAACATCACCTATCCAAGTCTGTCTGGGGACAACTGTGTCCTGTTGTTTATCTGCAGCACAGAGTGGGAGGCTTGGTTTTATAGCACCATGGGGAAACAATGGCAGGTATCCAGGATATAAGCTTTTATGAAAGAGGTAAACACAAGTCTAGTGAGGGAGGGCTGTCGGACAATGCTGTTCCTATAATCACTCGCTCAAAGAGGGAGAAAGAGTCGGGGAAATGGAGAAAAGCAGAGAGAAGGAACCTGGGACTAGCTTATTTCACCAGCTTATGGCACAGAGGAAGCTATTGTATGCAGAGGAAGAGCCGGTTTGTATGATTTTCAAGCAAAGCAAACAGCAGCAAGTTCAAATGTTGTGTTATACTCATTTATTTTCATAATTTGTTGCATCTCTGTGTGACAAACCTTATTCTGAGACTCGAGTAATACCTATATATCAATCAGAAAATAATCCAAACAGACAGTTACTGGCATTTTGACAAATAGTATAAGTGGTGTTAGGTGTAATATTATAGGACTGTAATCATGTTAATATACCGGTAATCAGTGTGTGTGTGTGTGTGTGTGTGTGTGTGTGTGTGTGTGTGTGTGTGTGTGTGTACCACAGAACATGGTGATTTAACCAACATGCACTGTTATTCTTCATACTTAATTCCTGTCCTCCCACTTGACAGGGCCTCTCGTAACCATTCTCTCTCTGTCTTTGCAGAAATTCCTGTTACATCGACTGATAGTCGTGGCAGACCTCCCGCAGCAAATCACTACAAGGACAGAATTGGGAGGTCAGCAGGTCGCCACTGCAATTGAGTGTGACACCATAATAAATCCCATGTAATAATCCAGGACATTGTTGAAGGGACTATAAAATATGATTCTTTGATGATAACACATCCATACACACACAGACGCACGCATGCACGCACGCATGCACACATGCTATGGGGCAGCAGTGGCTCAGGGGTAATGTGACCGGATGGGCAACCGCAAGGTTCCCAGTTCGAACCCGGGCTCCCCCAGAGTTAGTGTCGAAGTGTCTGACCCCCTAATTCAGGGGTTTTCAACTGATTGTGAACCAGGGACCACCACCCTGACTTATATCAACCTGGGGACCACTATTGTGTTGGGTGGGGATATGGGCTAAGATTAGTGCTTTTGTAAGTTAACACTTGCTATGCATCCCATGTGTATACATCCCACTGTTTCTCAACCGTTGACTACTACTGGTAAAATGTCCTAATCAGGGGCGGCCTTAAGGATCGGGAGGCCCCGTTCATGACGTCATACTTTTAATAATTAATCATAAATAAATAAAAACGTCAGCGCTGCTAGTGCAGTGAGTGCACACACTGGGAAGTGGGAACAATTACAACCAAACAACACACTATACTTATTACTACTACTACTATTTTTTTTTTTGGGAGGCCCCTGGAGACTCGAGGCCCGTTTCAATTGAAACGATTGAAACATTATATAAGGCCGCCACTGGTCCTAATAATAATGACTCAACCAGACAATCCGGTGCACTTCCCCCTTCTTGAGATTCTAACTCTTTTTCTGTTGAATTTCTTGAACTCCAACTTGTCAGTAAATGACTACATGGATGGACTCATCATAGGTCACCAGGTCATTCAGTTCACGGTTTCTCAACTAGTGGAAAGAACATTTAAAACAAATCAACAAATCCTACATTACTAAATGCATGGTCAGGGACCACATGCAATACCTCCACGGACCACCAGTGGTCCACGGACCACCTGTTGAAAACCCATGCCCTAATTGCTCCCAATGTGCAGGTTGGTGCCTTGCATGGTTTCCTCTGGCATCGGTGTGTGAATGGGTGAATTTAATGCACAATCTCTGTAAAGTGCCTTGGATAAAGGCACTATATAAATGCACCATTTACCATTCATACTTGGCTTACTCCATTTCTCCCCTGTGAGCTTGTAGATCGGCTATTTTCAACAAATGGTCGTCCCCAGAATAGGGATGCTTTCATCTTGTGTACATTAAACATTACTAACAAGAACATTATTGTTGTTTGGCTTCTTCAGATATTGGAGCAGCATAAGTAATACGTAATTCAAATGAAAAAAGCAAATAAAAAAGACAGCAGGCTAATGAGAACTGAATAGAGAAGCCTCTCATTTACTCTGAAGTTACCCGTTTAACTGATAACTGAGTGATTGCATATTTCTGTGCAGCACATTATGAGGAGCTGAACCTTCACTTGCAGAGGCAACACCAAGGAGACAGTATCACAGGCTTGCTTTTGATTTACCCATCATGTATACTCCATGTCGTTGAGGTATGTTTGGACCAGATATACCTACTTAAAGATATTTTTCTATGACAAATGTTAATAGTTCATTATACGAGATCTCAGCCTTAAAACTCATTGATTTGATTCTCTTAACTTTTAGTCCTCCAGTGATGTGCTGCTTTCACTGCTACGGAACCTGAGTGAGAAACAGCAACAGGCAGACTGGTAAAGCTATGCCCTTGTATTGACCTGACTTATCTGACGTGTAATAGGTGTCAGGAGTAGTGAAAATGATTTATGATGATGTATACCTGTATGGTGTCTTGAAACCACAGGTAACATTGGCTGCAGAATTGTGGTTTGAACTTTAACACTGACCATTGAAGCCATTCATGACTACTGAATATTTCCTGAGTGCAGATATGCCCTACAGTGTAGGGCATATGTGTGTAGGGCCTACACAGTGCGAGTCAGTGTGACAGTGACACTCAATTACACATTTTCCTTGAAGCAACGTCTTCTAAAGTCTGCACCTGTTTGAAAAGTGCAAGCACAAGATGGAAAAATATTTCCCAAAGTTTTGATGTTGAGCATGCCGTGCTCAATTCAATTCTATCCCCATCCTATTGTAGTACCTTGGTGGAGGCTCCCAGGATTCTGCTCATGGCACACGACCTCCCAAGCCGACTGTTCCAACAATGGAGCTACAAGGTGTCATTTATATCTTTTTAGTCTTCCATTACCGTGTTTTTGTGAAACATCTAAAATGTCTTTTATATGAATTAATAATATCCTTATCATAATTACATGTAATAATTTAGTTTGATTGACTGACTGATTGATCATTGAAGGTTCTGGACATGGAGACTATGACACTTGGGGCCGACTCTGAGGGTGAGGAGAAAAGCACAGAGAGTCTGGTGTGCTCAGTTCATTCCTTGCTCTGCAAGCTAGGCAAACACCCCGAAATAGCCAAGAAGGTGTGTTTCTTTACCCATAGGAGCCATATTGTTCCAGCAGCTTGCTTCTCTTCTGTGCTTCATAATATTCTGTATTATAAATAATAAAGATAAAAAAATATTTTCATATTCTAAACGCTTTGTAATCTTTCATTTTTGTAGCACATTTCTTACCATCACGGCTATAATAAACCTCACAGATACTCTTTAATATAGCCAGGAAAATAAAGAAAATAAATCAGATCTATGTTGCAAAACATTAAAAATATATTATTTTCAATCATTGCCAAGTCTCTTCCAGGGTCGGTGCTTGACGAGGTCCCAGAACTGATTGTGCCTCAAGAGGACGTGTTGCAGCTGTTGGCCAGAGCAGAGCCTCTCAGCCCACAACAATACCTGCATATGTACCACACACCACTCAACATCCACATGGACTCTGGTAAGGCTTTGAGTGTTAATATAAAGCACTACAGACAAAATCTTTCTGTTATTGTTACAACATGAGAAGAGCTCTTAATAAGATAAGACAATGATGCATATCAGTAGGGCTTCATTGACCTGCTCAACATACATGGTTATTTATTAGCTATTTATTTATTTATTTTTTTGTTCATTTATTGTTAATTACATTTGATTGATACTCCACATATTGGACAATACTACAGGCATTTACTTAGATATGGTTAAATATAAATTTTTAATAAATGTTATTTAAGATTTACTCCGAAAGCCAGCAGCTTTCGGAGTACATTTGTATAGTCATATCAGTGCACAAAAAGGGCAAAGAGAATTACATTACTCCAATTTACACTGAACTATACATTGTGTTATTTGGATTGCTTCAAGGACATGTGTTTGGAAGCGGCTGTCCAAACACAGTTTAACAGCGTGGCTATACGATTAAAGGTAAGTATCTGTCAGCACAGCAGCATGTATCACTTAATAATCCATACTTTATACATCCTTTAATCCATGTGCATGAAATCTGAAAGTAAAATGTATCACCTTTAATTTATATCTCATGATACCTATACTATGTTTCACTGCATGATACAATGTCGGTTGTTTCATGCTCTGACAAGCATCTCAACATTGTTTACAGTACAGTACACTACAGCAGTGGTTCCCAAACTTTTTAGCCTGTGACAGAAAAGAGAAATTCGATGTTTTTCGGGGCCCAAAGTAGTGAAACTTCGTCCCTTCGTAGATCGGCTATTTTCTCTAATATATATTTTTTTATCCCACGATTTTGTAACCCATTTTTCACCCCTGTGTCAATCATCTAATCTGTGATCCTGGGCTCTACACACCCTCCACCAACCTAGTCCCCATATATGGGGGACAAGGGGAGAGCAACGGACTTGAACTCATGCTTCCTTCATGCCTGAGTGTCCAAGTTGCTCCTTTACCTGACAGGGGGGAGTTTCCCTGGTTGGACGTAGCGCGTGGAAGCCAGGAACACGTTATTCCAACCAGTTCCTTTCCCCTCCATCAGGCGCCCCGGCTGGCCAGGGGGAGGCAGTTTAGTGACCAGGATTACTGCATGTTTTTTGTGAGGGTACCTACCCTAGGGGACACGGGGAGAACATGCAAACTCCACACAGAAAGGCCCTTTCAGATCGGCTATTTTCACTACTCTTTAACATTTGTTTTCTAATTTATGGAATTTCTTTGGTTTTTCCTTTTATTTCATCATGAAATTACTGGGGGGAGGGAAGAACATTCCATTTGTTTTTAATGCATGAAATATTGTGCTTTTTTGGCGAAAGTATTTTTTTTAATGTTTTGAAATAATAATATTTAAGAACTAAATGTAGGAAACAAAAAATAAAGGGACCTATAAACAATGTGTCCGCAACACACATATGGGTCCCGAACCAGTGCACTGTCTGACTTACTGATTAAAAACAGAATGTAAGCCAAGTCTCTGCAGAATGGCCTCCCTCCACCAATGCACCTAGAATATGACTGATTTCAGCTTAGTTTATGCTCCATCACACAATGGTGTTGCTTGCCAAAAAGAACTAAACTACAAGCTATTAAACAACATGCCACATTATAGCTTCACAGCAAAGAGTAATCTCTTAGTTAGGAGATACCATCAGATAATTTCTGACTTGAAAGTTCTAATACATGGCCACTGTTTTCTGTTTGATTACAGGCTCCACCTGGACTGTCTCTGTATTGTCCACGATCCCCAGAATTTGTCACGTTGATGTACATTTCAGTTGATGGTTATGTCATAGTTATGCAATTGTAACAAACAATATAATCCACATTGAAAGATAAAATCTCTATTGTATTGGAATTGTAGAAAACCAACATTCGAAACAGATTAGTTTCGGCCTTTACATCAACCTGATAATGTCTGATGTCAAGATCGCTGTTTTGCAAAGTGTGAACAAGGACATTGTCAGTTTAAAAACAGGAAGGGAGGATACAGTTTTCACATTCAACCACTGCATTAAAGTATGAGTATATAGAGGTAATGTTGGGAATTTGCTAGTCCTAGTTTCTTATGTTGACTTTACAACCTTGTAAGAAAACCATATTTCACCCTTACCACCATTACAGACATGTTAGTTGTGAGGTTTCGCCCCTGTGAATCTGAATGTGCCTTTTAAGATGCTCTTTCTGTACAAATGTTTTAGCACACACACTGCAGCCATGAGCTCTTTCCCCTTCATGAACACCCATGTGTTTTGTCAACGAGCCGCTTGCGCTGAATCTCTTGCCACAAACATTGCACAAGTATGGCTTCTCTCCCGTATGAGTCCTCATATGAATTTTCAGAGCTCCGCTTTTGTAGAACTTTTTCCCACATACACTGCAGCTATGAGTTGACTGTCCTGTATGGATCATTGTGTGGGTTTTCAGAGTGCCTCGCTGTCTGAAGCCTTTGCCGCATACACTGCAAAGAAATGGTTTCTCTCCAGTGTGAATTCTCATATGAGCCATCATGTATTCTTTAAAGCTGAAGCCCTGGCCACAGATGCTGCAAACATATGGTTTCTCCCCTGTGTGTACTCTCATGTGTCCCATCAGATTTCCATTTTGAGCGAATGCCTTTCCGCAAACAGAACAAATATAGGGCTTTTCCCCTGTGTGGGTCCTTAAGTGCATTTCTAGCTGTCTATGCCCCTCAAAGTGTTTTCCACAAACTTCACAATCATTTGTTGTAATGTAGGTTTGCAAGTGAAGTCTCAAACTCTCTTCAGATACAAAATGTTTCCCACAAATGCCACACAGATTGGCATCCGTCTCTTCTTCTTGTACGTGCTTCAAAAAAGAGGCTCTATAGCAGAAAGACTTTTCACATACTTTACAACTGTATTTCAAGAGAGATGACTCATTGCTTTCCTTGTTCTTAGATTTGACCTTGTTGGATATTTGTGCTCTCTTCATTGACTTTAGTTTTGCTAACCGAGCTGGTTCCTTTGGTCCATCTTCATCACTGTCATCGCCATAACTCTGAGATTCCTCACTTCCCTTCCAGTCTGATTCCTCATCATTGTCACTAACCTCACATTCAGCTTCAGAACAGTTTGGATAATCTGACTGTTGATCTTCTGCAGTGGCTGGATCCCTGCAGCTGTTTTCCTCATTGTGAGTTTTCAAGTGCAGCCTCAAGCTCTCACCCGACTCAAGATGTTTCCCACAGACCCCGCAGAGGTCAGTGTTCTGCTCATGTTTCAGCACATGTTTGAGAAAAGAGCGTTTATACCGGAAAGACTTCCCGCAAACTCTGCAACGGCCTTTACCTGAATTCTGACTTGAAATTTTGGTGCCATGTTGCCTCATATGTTTTTGAGAATTCTGCATGAAAAGACCTTTGCCGAAAGACCTACCGCACATTTCACAGCACTCGGTGGCCTGGCTTATTTTCTGTCTCTTTATTTTCTTTAATTTCAAAGACTGTGGATGCCCATGCTGCTCTTTGTCGCTGTCCCCGTTTTCTCCCAGGACTTCAGAACAGTTTGAAGAAAGGTCCTGATCATTACCAGGTTGTTCTGAAAACACTAGGACCTCTCTTTCATGCTCTTTTTGTAACTCCTTAGGTAACTCTTTAACATGTAGGGGATCCGTGTTTTCCTGATACTGATTAGGGAATGTTGTCTCCTCGCGGTGCTCCATCTCTGGGGTAACCTCCTTTTCAGAGGTAGACCCTGTGGGATCCACTCTGTCTGGAGAAGAGAGACCAAAAACATTTCAGCATCCAAATTAATTCCTGTACCTGATGTATTCACCTTAGTGACCTACAATGGGATTAGTTTACTCAGCTGGCTGCACTGCACAAGTATTTTGATGTTAACCAAGTTGGGGGTGATTTTTCTTTTGACTTTCTGCAGTCAAAAGGAAACTAAATGCACAATTAAAGGTAGCCTCCGTACACTCAAAACTGTGTCAAATCATTACCTTTTTTTATTCTGTTTGTAATGAGACCTAAATACAGTTTGACTTTCCAATTCATAATAGCTACTTGTTTAAAGTGGACTGTTGGGTTGGAATATGATTATCAGCCTACTACTTATTATTATTTAGTATTACCGGTAATATAAAATCAGTCATCTGGTATTGAATTAGATGTTAAATAAAATAGATAAATATTTGCTTTCATATACTGTATGCCTAGTATTTCTTCCACTAAAAAAAGGACCTGTAGATTAAGCCACTTGGATCCATGCAGCGCTTCCTTCTCTTATTAGATTAAATGTTATTTGGCTGTGGAGGGTGTGGTAAGGGACTGATCGTTAGTATGGTTGGTATGGTGCAAAAAAGGGGGGGGTCATTAAACTATTTTTTGAGCCTGAGGGGGGGATATGTTTATTTTTATTTTGGCTTGGGGGGGGGGGGGGGGGGGGTTGTACAACTTTATTTTGCTGAATTTTGTATTTAAAAAAGGTTTTGATTATTTTGTTTTTCATAGTGTTTTACTCCTATCTATATAAAGTTTACCCTGTGTGGCGAGTGTACTTGGTATCTTCCATGTGTGCGCAACTGCGCATGCAAATAGAACAGATCTACAAGCTAACAACGTGTTGCTTGGTGACACGTTGTTAGCTTGTAGATCTGTTCTACCACCAAAGGTCCCTCCCCTGGCCGATGATGTAGTTTGCAGATTGATTCTGCGTTCATAACATTTCCAGTAGAAAAAGTGAAAAATGTTTCAAGCTATGAACCGCAATGTTTGAATTGCGGGCCAGCAGCAAGAGCCAAGAGCCAGTGTTGTCGGTCAGAGAGGAGGAAGGCGAGGAGCAGCAGGTTGACAGCACCGCTGTTGAGGTTGCGGTGGTGTGAGGTGTCTCGTGAAACCCAGCTCTGGAAATATCCTCTTTAATGAAACTGCGGGTGCTACCCCCATCTAATAGGCACCTGGCTACTTGGCTTTGCGTTGGTGCATCTATCCTTAATGGTAGCTGTCTGCAGTAATACTATTGTCAGAGTTGCTTGCTACACTACTAACTGCATCTGCAACACTGTGGTCAGCCTGTCTGTCGTTGCCGTGGTCGGCGCGTCTATCATGCGCTGTATATTGACTGGCTGTTTGGTTGCAAACTGTTTTGTGGTGTCTGCGCCCGCACTCTTCACAGTGAATGCCCTGCGTTCTACAATTATGCGTGACATGCAGCCTGCCTAGCATTTTAATGGCATTGTCATAATTCTGGTCTGATAAAGCCAATCCCGCGACTTCATAGCTGCTCTGCCACTTAAGAATACTCACTTTAAATATGTGAATTTATCAGACTTACTGAGACTCGTGTTTTTGTCTATTGCTGTCTCAAATTGACTCCAAAAGCTTTGCCATTGACTCACATCTCCAGTGAACTTCTCCATGGTCAGTTTAGGCAGTTTGACGGTAGGGCTGGTCTAAAAGCATGCAGCTGTCATGTGCATCTTTGCGCACTCGCATTGCAATGGTGGATTGTTGGTGTGTGCGTCACAGTAGCCTTGTGTTTTGTCCACGGTGCCATGTACTTTTGTCTGCGTATGTGGTTGTAATAGATTAAAGAAAGAGTTACACTATTCGGTGGTGCCTGGCTGGCTAAATGAGCCGAGCAGGCAGTTGAACGTTGGTGTTGCGCAAATTGTGCTTTTCTCTGTGGAGTATGACGCTGTAGTATTATGGTATGCGACTGCGTGACATATTTATTTAGCATTCATTCATTTTCATCATCCTGGGCTTGGGCACAGAGGCGAGGGTGCCCACTGCCTTGGCAGCTTGGCTATAGAATGACTTTACGCACAAGGCTCACCTCAAAAATAGCCAATCTAAGCTCACAAATTTGTGTCGCGTGATCAGCGTGTTGTTGTGAGCTTGTAGGTCTGCATATGCTATATTTAAATCTTTAGTTGGAAGAATGCAATGGCATATCATCAGTGTTGAGTGTTGACCATAATGTAATGACGGATATGGAACCAAATGAACCCCAGACGGCCGCCGCGCGCCGCCTAATAAACGATCAGCGTTTACTTTATGCTGCTATACTGTTGGTGTGAATATAAAATAAATATAGTCTATGGTGTTTGGGGGGGTCATATATATTCTTCCAGTCCCTGAGGGGGGGGTCCCGAAAACATATTTGGAGGCTGGGGGGGGATGAGGAAAAATAAAAAAATGAAATCACATCTGCACCACCCCCCCCTGGTGGATAAATAACGATCAGTCCCTAAGGGACATGGATATTGAATAGGGGGGCAGTGGCCCAAAAAAGGTTGAGTAGAGGTGCTCCGATCGATCAGTCACCGATCTGTGTTCGGGCGATTTTCACTCGATCAATGATCAGCAATTTACCCGATCTGGAGAAACCAATCTTTTATACTATAAATATACTTTAAATATAAATACTTTTATACTATATATATTTATACTATATATATTTTATATTATAAAATTCAATCAGATATATTGTAAAATATAGTAAAATATTGTTTTGCATCTTCTCCCCACACACACAGGAACCGTTCTGACGTGGGTTTTGACATATAATAATTTTGGAAATATTCAAATTTTCCCCCTTACACACAGGATTGGTATTGACTGATCGTGAGAAGAACTATAGCGGTGATCGGGATTGGTCCCGAAAAACCTGATCGGAGCACCTCTATTGAGAAGCACAGCTCCAGATCAAATTTAATTGTTTTGGCCATGAATGAAGCCACTCATAATGATGACGGCTGCAATTCATTGTTTTTTTCCCCCTTTTTACCTCCTCTATGATGATTTCCTGTTTTCAGCTATATAGAAGAATATATTTGTATGTCTCTAATTGTTATGATGAATTGAACATGGTGGGCCCTATTGTAAACAAGTGCAATACTTTATGGTATCGTCCACAGTTAACAGTTTTGTATTGAGTTGTGCTTGATGTACTGTAATTCTCCAATCTGTTAATACATTCATCAATCAATCAATGATTATTCAATGAGCCAATTAATTAACAGACCTGCTTTGTGTAAATGTGTCTGTCTGTGATCCAGCAGTTTCCGTTGGTGGTTTATCTCTCGCTGTTGTGAGTGAGACACATCTGCCTCACATTCAGCCAACATCATTTCCAGGATCCTGAATATCTCTTCAGCAACCATTGTTAGTCTCTTGTAGACAACTGTCTTCTGCTTCTTAGGCGACATCTCTGGAGTGCATTATATACAGAATTAGAGCAGCAAATGAAATCCCTTGAAAAAGGCAGTTGTTAATGTCAAAACAATGTCAAAACAAATTCCTATGTGTTTTACACAATGGCAAATAAAGGTATCTGAATCTGAAGTTAACAATTCCAAAAGATATTGTGTGTAAATAGTTTTATGCCTTGCTGGTGATCCAACACATTAACATCTGAAATGCACATTCTGCATCAGAAAAAATGACATTCATTCATCAAAGAGGAGGAGGATTCCTTGCTTCCATGTGTTGTTGACACATTTACATTAGGCCTAAAGCTTGGTTTTACAGGACAGCAGCACAGTAGCACTTACACTATAGTATCTTTATCGTATTTCAACTCCCATAATTGACACCCGTCCATGTCATACTATATTATAGCCCCTCTCGGAACCCTCCATAAAGCTTTTCTGAAATGTTGATGTCACTTTATTGTAGGGTCCCTGTTCATAACTATATTTTCGTATGGGAATTTTGGAACGCGGACATAAATATGCTCACTAACATCGTATCTGCAGCGTTTGACGGCCTTTTTTAGTTTAAGTTATTCTGAATTCGTGAACTATAAGTACCTATACAAACCCCTACGAATATCTCCTGTGGCGCGGAAGCCGTTAAGTATTTTTAATCTTTGTTTGACCGATTTGGTCGCTTTATTTCTTCTTGTTTGTTTACCGTTTATTGTACCGCCTCCCGGTGTGCGGTTGGCTTGTGCGGCTACGTCCCTGCCTCTGATCTGCTCTGTCATAGCTATAGCGCCACTAGCTAGCCAGATAGGCGGTACAATGAGGTGTCAATAAACAAGGAAGGAAGAGAAGAATCAAAGCGACCAAATCGGTCAAACAAAAATACTTAGCGGCTTCCGAGCCACAGGAGATATTCGCAGCGGCATGTATAGGTACTTATACTTCACATATTCAGAAGCCCTCACACGAAAGAATGTTGTCAAAGAGCGCAGACAGGCCGTAAATACGGTGTTTATGTTTTATGTATGGCCGCGTACCAGGTGGCAGGATACTGCTGGAACAGGACCCCATGGTCTAGACTGTGTCGTCAAAAATGTCAGAAACTTCAGTACCATTGGGTTCTGCTTGGAGGGCTAACTATATTATAGTATGACATGGACGGATGTCCGTGACAAATAATGTCACGTGACGTGTTGTTTGTTTACAAGAACAAAGTGGCAACGATTTATACTTCAGTGCGACGGTGTCGCTCTCCAAGAGTCGCCAAAAATAACAGACAGCAAACAACAACGTGTCGCATCGCGACCTTCACAAGTTCACATACCTGAATTGTTGTGCAACATCCTTTTCTCTGCTAACGTTATTATTCTCTCCACTGCTCCCAGAATGTCTTCTGCAGCTGCGGCTAATCGCTCAGCAACGAGCGCCTTCAATGCTTTGATTGTAGACATTGTTACATAGCGCTTTAAACACGCTACGTTAAATGATTATGATCAGCAGATAGTAGGTAAACTAACAGATTAAACACCGAACGATAAGGGAAATGCTAATGATTCTTCTCTCGGTTTATTGGCGGATCATACCGCCACCTACTGTACAAGAGTGTCCACCATCCTAGAGTTCATATTAGCATTAGCGATGAGCCAAGGAAAATGCTTCCGGGGTTCAAGTTTAAAAGCATGTCTTGCGAATTAAAATAATGAAGACTAATAACATTTGACACGTTGCCCAACTTTAATGAACATTATTTGTCCTATAGCCCTAGAATGCCTGTGATATAACATACATTTCATGTATTAGATAGGAATACATTAAATTATTTAAATGAAAGTGCAAATGGCCTAATATCATATTTCATTGGGAGGTGATTTGAAGAGCTGAAATACCATGGGTCACATAATCAAGGATGATCAGTAGCCTGCAGACTATGTCAAATTGTCAAAATAGTACTTTTTAACCCTTAGAACACTAGAAACATGTGTTGTCACACCTTTAATATTTAAATCATGACTTTTCACAATCAAAAAGATATCATGGGGGGCAAAATCTTTGAAAAATGTGCATATTATTTTTCAAATATTCCTACAAAAAATACAAAAAAATAAGCTGGAAAACTTCTCCTTTGGTCCACCCTGAGACATGTGAGAATGGTCCAGTGAAACATAAAAGTCCATTGTGGGGTGTATGGGATGGGATCACACTATCACTAAACATGGGTGAAATTCACCAGAACACCTGCCTGTAGAAAAAAACAGGTAGCCTATGTGGGCAGGGAAACATTATGAAAATTACAAAAAGTTTTGTGTTCGAGGGTTTAAATCTATTGTACTCCACACACTATACAGCCCAAGAAACTCCCAAGATTGACTACTTGTGCAAGTGAAATGTTTGTGACCAGTAATGTACCCACCTTTCATGCTGTATTGAGGACATGAACAGTATGTATAGATTTGATTTGTGTAGATTGATGGGAGTGGAATTTTTTTTTATGACTTAACATTTAATAGCTAGACTGGATGTATTCCAGATTATCTCTAATTCAGTTCTTCCTAGTGAAAACTAACATTTCAGATATCCACAATGACATTCCTCCTATCCACAACTGTCATTTAAGATATCTAAAATGACATTCTTCCTATTCAAAATTACCATTTCAGATATCCATAAAATCATTCTTCCTATGAGAAATGACGTAACTTTTGCCATTCATGAGTAGGCCTATCATAACTGCATTCTGGATATCTAAAATCCAAGAAATTACAATTATGACTAGTGAAAATGCGGTTTTGACTAGGAGAAACATGGTTTTGGCTATCTAAAACATATATTACAGATAGGAGGGTGCTTCGATTTATATTCTGGCCCGTTTCTTCCAAACAGAAACACTGACAAAAGCTTTTTTCCCCCCACAAACGGTGAAGTTGTATGGTTGCCCTCTTTATGAATTCTCATGAAATGTCTCCACAGCATTACTGTGATTAAAGCTTTTATCACAATACATAATTTATTTGAACTATATTTAGCCGACATGGACAGAAACAGGCTTCCAAGTTACAGTAGGCCTACATGTCTAATTCGGCATAGTTTAAATTACAACACAGTCGCACTTGGTCTCTTATGGATTTTATTAAAATGGTGAATAAACAGGAATTACACCTCAATTGTAAAATACACAATTGAAAAATAAAGAATAACATAAAATAAATAGAAAATGAAAATGCAAGGAAAATAATGTGGATGAAAGAGGCAATGAAATCTAAGAAATGCCTAAATATACAAATACGTTTTCAGACATGATTTTAAAAGATGACACTGACTTTGATACCCTCCCGCTCCCGGGAACGGTATGCAGCATCCAGAAGCCCAAACCAGTAGTCACTTTAATTGGAGGTTGAGGCAAACACGCTCCCCACAACATGTGCCTATCGGGTTGCAACTCGGACGGCGCTGAGTCAGCTCAACAGCAAAGTTACTAGGCCTACTCGCTCACTTTAGCTTGCTCTGTGGTGCCTCTAGTCTAGTGGCTCAAACGGCTTGAGACGGCACGCCTCCGTTAAAAGATGCCTGTTTTGATTGATTGAAATATTTATTAACAGTTTGTAGAATTTACAGTACATTTTAAGCACAAACTCAATACAAAGACTGTTAACTGTGAGTGGACAAGCATTACACTTGTTTACAACAGGGTCCACATTGTTCAATTCATCAAAACATTTAGAGACATACAAACATTTAGAGACATACAAATAGACATTTCTATGTAGCTAAAGAACAGAACAGGAATTCATCATATAGGAAGCAAAAAAGGGAAAAGATACAATATACAGTGAGGGGAAATGGGGGTGGGGGATTCAGATTGCAAAAATATACTTTATTGGCAAAACAATATTGAGCGGGATTCGATCCAAGGAGGTGTGGGTTGGGACTGGGAGTCTAATGAGTAGCAAGGCAAGCCACTGAGGCCAGTGCTGAGATCGGGTATTCGGTCTGTATTAGAATGTGACAACGCCAAACTATAAAATGAAAGAAGTGCAGCAGGGGATTGGAAGTCTCTTCTGGCAGCGGCCAACACCAGCTTAAAATAAAGAAATGCACAAAAACAAAAGTCCTAATCAAACAAAATCCTATGCTTACCTATTACCTAACTCGTTGGGTATTATTTAATTAATCCACCAGTGCATTCAGAGTGGTTACGTTTCTTTTAAGAGCCACTGCAAGTGTCCAGGATGTAAACAAAGCTACATGTGGAAGTCAGAGGCTCTCACAGAGTCTCTTTTCACACAGAGAGAAAAAATAATTACCACGATAGCGCAACCATTGGTTCATGAGTTGGTTCAAGCTGGAAAAGCTTTGTGGAAAAAAGCTCGTTTTGACCAAAAACACAACCTGGGAAGAAGAATCTGAGATAAATCCCCTTTTCTATAATATACATACACATTTGGTGGTTTAACCCATTCTGACCTGAGATCAGATTGAAAATGACAGTTTTCTGTTTCTTTTCTACTGTTGGGAAATATCCCTGAAGAGTTTCTAATACATGATAAATATCTAATCAAGATCCTCTTAGCATCAAGTAAAAAAGCAATCACACGACGCTGGTGCCAACAGGACCCACCAACGAAAGATCAATGGATGGACATTATTGAGGAACTGTATGCTATGGAAAAACTAACATTCATACTACAAGAGGATAAATTCTATAAAAAGTGGGAAAAGTGGAATCTCTTCTCTCAGCCTAGCGATATTGCAATAGGATTTCACTGAATGTTTCTTTTTTGTAATATGAAAAATGCAGCCTTTTGTCTTTTACTTTTTGTCCTTTTCTTTTCTTTTTTTCTTTCCGTATTGTCTTGTTTGTTGTTTTTCTTGTCTGTTCTTCCTTCAATAAAAAAATTCTGAAAAAGCGATTTTTCAAAAATAGCAGACCTACAAGCTCGTAGCGCGCTATGAGCTTGTAGATCTTCTATTTTTGAATATCTAAAGCAAAACGTAATGCTAACACCAAAAGGGATTCCCGCCTAAAATGGGTTAAGGGTGCAATTAACGGTAGTAATATCATAGCCCTCCGTAGACACAATAAGTATCATCAATACACCTGCCCTACTTGTATCCTCTTTCATGAAGTTTCCTGTTTCCTCTTTCATGAAGTTTCCTGTGTCTCCGCATGCTGTCTTCCCGAGAAAGCTTTTTGCCACAAACTAAGCATTCGTAAGGTTTCAGCGTTGAGTGCATTGTCGCGTGTTTTTTCATTGTTGCCTTTTGACGAAAGCTTTTGTCACAAATAGTACACTTGAATGGTTTCTCGCCTGTGTGCGTTGCCATGTGTATGCTCACATGATTCTTTTGACGAAATCTTCTCCCACAAACGTTGCAGCTGTATGGTTTTTCCCCTGTATGAAGTAGGGCGTGTCTATCCAATGTACTACTGTGGCGAAAGCTTTGGCCACAATCTGTGCAGCTGTATGGTCTTTCCGTCTTATGTGTTCTGCTGTGTGACCACAGTAGAGTTTTCTCACGAAAGGTTTTACAACAAATTGTACAAGTTAAAGATTTTCCCCCTGTGTGGATTTTCATATGTTTTGCCATAGTAATAAACGTTTTAAATTGTTGGCCACAAACATCACATGTCTTGTGTGTTTGAAGGTGACCTTTAAAGTTCTCTGCATACTCTAAATGATGTCCACACAACCCACAATCATTCAAATGGACATCTACATGCTTTATAAGATCTGCCTCTTTGATAAAAGATTTATCACACACCTTACAACTCAGAGGTGAAAAACCATTCGAAAATTTACGTTTCTGGCATGGCTTTCTTCGAGAAATCTTCACAGGTGACTTTTTACCTTTCACTGACATGCGAGTGTATTTTGGTGGCTCTTCAAAACTCTTCAACTTCTTCAAAGGTGATCCATGTTCTCTAACCTTACGAGTGACTTTTCGTTTCTGTGAAACTCTCCCAGACCGATGTTCCCTGTTCTTACTTGAAGCCCTCTGTGTGGAGAGGAGCTCATCATCTCCATCAGAATGAACTGTCAATGGCGTACCAGTGTCTTTTTGGGGCTCTAGACAACTCTTCAACACCCTCACATGTGATGTTTCTTCTTTCACTGTTGTAGTGTCTATTGGTATTTCACAGTCCTCTACATCAGAATATATGTCCCCTTGTATTGGTGGGGTATTTTCTTTACTTTCCATGAGCACTGATGTCACTTTGGAGCCGTTGGCTTCCGCTAGGTCCTCCTGTCTCTTACAGTTCTGTGGCAGCTCAACGTCCCCCTGGTCGGGATAGTGATTCTCCTCTTTCTTCTCACGCCAAACCTCCTCCTCCTCACTGTGGACAGGGGGGTCCAGGAGTTCTAGAAGTTGTAAAGGGAAATGTATATTAACATCTAGAGCTAGTAGAAAATTATCCAATTGTGATTTATTTGGGGGGAGGGGGGGGAGCTAATATCGTAATTGAGAGTCAAATTGTGGTCAAGCTTTAATTCTGTTTGCAGTACTAGTGCTGTGCCAATTCAGAAAAGTGTCTGCTCATACAATAGATACAAATGTATGTTATACTTGGTTATGTCTTTTTCACAGTCTATAACCAACCAATTTGAAAGGAGAATTACATGCTAGAAGGCTTTTTACCTTTATTGAATTGCATTGAATTGCATTGAATGGGGAATTGGGGTGTTTTGTATGTATATTTTTTGTATATATCCTCTCTTCATAATGTAAATAGTATCCCAAATAGTATCACACTTTACTACTTATTTCGATGGAAATAAGCAAATTAGCACAAAACCCGAACCCCCATTGAGGGCATATATTAGGGGAAATAGCCAATAATGCACTTTTGCACAAAATAACACCTGGACCTCTTTGGTGGGGATGTAACAACTACAAATAAGGTAAGAAAGCCTTCTAGCATGGAATTATCATTTAACATTGCATCATGTAGATAGAAATACAGTGTGTGTATTTAAAATAATGACAACTTCACTGATATGAAGAGCAGTTCATCTCAATTAAGTAAGAAGACAGGGCATGATAAAACACTAGAAAGGTGCGCTCCTTGGAGTGCAGATCCCCATAAGGATAAGTTGCCCACACAGGGCTGTGTTGCGACCTGTTAAAGCTCCACCATGAGGCTGATTTGGACACTGCGTCAGGGCTAGGGCTGGGTGCAATAACCGCAATACCGCCGGTATGTAACGCATACCGCGGTATCGGGTTCATTACCGCGGTTTAAAAAAAAAAAAAAAAGTGTATCATAATAAACAGTGACGCTCAGTCAGTCTAATCATGCCAGCAACACAACAACACCAGAGGGAGTTCAAAAAACCATGTGCAACCCAGATTCGGCACAAACAAGGATTGATTGATTGATAAAAATATTTATTAACAGTTTGCAGAATTACACTACATTTCAAGCACAACTCAATACAAAGACTGTTAACTGTGAGTGGACACTTGTTTACAAGAGGGTCCACCTAAATTCATTTCACTCCTATGCCACAAAAATGTGGAACGCCCTACCAACTGTCATTAAGATGTAAATCCCTTGACTCCACCCACCCCTTTCCCCCCCTCACTGTATACGTTTTCCCCCTTTTTACCTCCTTTATGATGATTTCCTGTTTTTGGCTTTATAGAAGTGCATAGTGTACAAAATGATATGATGAATTGAAAATGGTGGACCCTCTTGTAAACAAGTGTAATGCTTTATGGCAGGGGTATTCAATTAGATTAGGCCTCCTATGTGACACAGACCGAGTAGAAAAAAGCGTGCCATTTTATCATGATTATTAGTGAGGACCTTCACCGTATTATATGAAGATAGGTTCAAAAGTGGTCCTGGAATGATTACCGTCATTATGGTAATCTCACAATTAGTATCGCACACACCATACCTGTAACTTTTTATTAGCCCTCTTATTATTCCCAAAAAAAATTATATATATATATAAATTATATATATATATATATATAGCTGCATGGAGGATGGAGATTCCAAATGTGGCTAATGACTCCAAGTAGGAGTTCAACAAGGACCCACGTTTTTTCTTCTTTATTCCTTCGTCTTAGAATCCTGATACGCTTCCCAGTGCACCATGGAGAATAGCCTTCCAATAACATTAAAAAGCTTTTGTTTTGATGAGTAGCTAAATAATATAAAATATGTCTTTATTTGTACTACAGTTGGAGACCTCGCTCAACAAGAGTGCAGTACTTTCATCCGACGGAGCATTGGTCCGAACGACAACCTACCTCCTCCCTCACCCTAACCCTAGCCCCTTTTGGGACCCTCCATAAAGCTTTTCTGAAATTTGGATGAGTTTTATATAGGGTCCCTGCTCATAACTATATTTTCGTATGGGAATTCTGGAACATAAATATTCTCTCCAAGATCGTATCTGCGGCGTTTGACGGCCTTTTTTAGTTTAAGTTATTCTGAATTCGTGAACTATAAGTACCTATACAAACCGCTGCGAATATCTCCTGTGGCGCGGAAGCCGTTAAGTATTTTTAATCTTTGTTTGACCGATTTGGTCGCTTTATTTCTTCTTGTTTGTTTACCGTTTATTGTACCGCCTCCCGGTGTGCGGTTGGCTTGTGCCGGCTACGTCCCTGCCTCTGATCTGCTCTGTCATAGCTATAGCGCCACTAGCTAGCCAGATAGGCGGTACAATGAGGTGTCAATAAACAAGGAAGGAAGAGAAGAATCAAAGCGACCAAATCGGTCAAACAAAGATTAAAAATACTTAACGGCTTCCGCGCCACAGGAGATATGCGCAGTGGCATGTATGGGTACTTATACTTCACATATTCAGAAGCCCTCACACGAAAAAATTTCGTCAAAGAGCGCAGACAGGCGTTATCCACGTTGTTTATGTTTTATGTATGTCCGTGTACCAGGTGGCAGGATACTGCTAGAACAGGACCCAATGGTCTGTGTCGTCAAAAAGTCAGAAACTTCAGTACCATTGGGTTCTGCTTGGAGGGCTACCCTAACCCTAACCCTAACCTCCCCCGGGGCAGACACCTAAACCTAACCGCAACCCTCTCCCGACCCGCAGCGGAGCAATGCTCTGTCGGATGATAGTATGCCTCCCGCTCAACAGGCAGCACCGCTTGACTGGCCGCCTAACAAAACGTTAGAAACTTGCTCGCTAGTCTCTAAACGCTCTGAACCACTAGTTGATCCCTAGAATTATCATTTGACTGGCTATCGCGACGCACAGGTTTTGTAGCAATTCTAGAAATATTGGACCGTAATTCCCAAATAAATTTTATATGACCATATATATATATATATATATTTGGCGCCTCATTTGTAAAATAAATGTATTTATGTGCCCCGTGTTCTCTAGCCCCAGTACTACAGAATGAGCGTAGGGAGAGGGCACATATGGGGCTCATGACAGGCACCGCATTACATGCATATCTTGAGAGACATGACGATGATATTATTATTTACACATTATGGCGTCAAATTAGGCCACGCCATATGTCTCTACTACCAACCTGATCTTTGTAAACGAACGTCAGGCTTCAAAATGGCATCCAGTAGCTTGCGTTGCCGCTCGTTTTCCTTCTGCAAACGAGACATGTCTGTCTTGTACTGGTGTTCAACCTCCCAGATGATTCTCGCGGCGATTCCATTGATCTCTTTGGCAACTATAGAAAGCCGTTCGTTTATCAAAGAGTTTAGCAGTTCAAGTTTATCCATCATGAAGTTAAGAGCGATATAATTTGAAACGCGACGAGAATCCGGAGACTCACTGGACGTCGTGCAAATTGCAAAAAGAGTCGCAAATCGCAACAACTCAAATTTCCGCTTCCGGTAGCAGCAAATCGTTGTTTTTGTTCTTTGTATTTCCGGCAGACTAGATGGATGCTGCCCCCTGTGTTTCATTTTTGGGAATTGCACGATTTAGGGAACGGGAAAAAAGAACACAAACAGAATCTTTGTGAAACAGAAACTTTGTGCTCAATCTCTAGTGTCACGATCCCTGTAATAGACTTGACTTCTCGCCTCTCAGTCAGCACATGCAGCATATTATTCATACATTTTACGGTAGGGTATTAGTGATATTTTGTGTTAAAACATAACAAAACGTTTTTGGTTAAAGGTTAAATAAAATCACTATGTTCTAATAGTAACCATGCTATTTCAGGTAGGTGACAAAAGCCCAGTTTAAAATGTAGTGTTCCAGTTCCAAATTTTCCTGCTGATTTCTTTGTCATCACAATTAATACTCTTGTTTAATCTGTATTCTGAACGAGTTCTCTATACTGATTAGTGATTAGATAAAATTGGTATCCCATCCTGAAAATGCATTTGTTTAATGTTTAATAAAAAGCTGTTACTGTCACTCATATAGAACTTAACACATATTTTAACCAAAGAAAATTACTAACACAACCTGTAATACAGGTTTCTGCAGCTTGTTATTGGATTGATTGGATACTACAGTTTGCAAAGACAAGCACAGGAGAGTACAGTTAGTTCAGTGGTGGAAAAAGTAGCCAACTCACAAGTCCGGAATTCAAAATGTACCACAGTAAAAGTACTCATTATGCAGAATGTCCAATTTCAAGTTTTCAAATGTCAACATATTTTTAAAATAGCTGATCCAGAAGCTGTGAGCTTGTAAATCAGCTATTTTCAAATGGCCAAAATGTATATAGGGGCTGTAGTGGTTAATGTACATTTTGTGGTAATAATCTGAATCTATAAAGTAACTAAAGTTGTCAAATACGGTAATTGTAGTAGAGTAAACGTACAATATTTGGATCCAAGATGTAGTGGAGTAGAAGTATAAATAAAGCAAATTGGAAATACTCAAGTATTTCAATTACTTCAAAATTGTACTGAAGTAGCCTACAGTACTTAAGTAAATGTACTTGGTTACATTACACCACTGGTACAGTCAAATACAAGGTATGGCTTGTTTCCAATCCATTGGGGTCTTTGTAATCAATTCATCGAATAATTGGATCGTACTGGAATCAGTGCATGTAACTTTGAGCCAAGCTTCTCAAATATATTTTTTCACCCATTCTATAACTTTAAATTCAGACAAATTATCAAGTCTTGCTCTTTAAAAATATTTTTTTATTACATGTAATTGTAAGAAATATTTTCTCCCCTAACACCCCTTGATATAATTGGTTATTTACTTCTCTTTAGGAGCTCTAACCAATCATGTTTCTAGATAAGAGTGAGAGTGTGATAAACTATATGAAGTGGCCCCAAAGCCAAAACACTAGCATGGTAGACCATCCAGATCGTGTGAATGAGAATGTGAATTTGACATGACCGGGATCGGCGGGATGGCTTACCAGGCTAGCAAAAGTCCACACTAACCAAGTACAGTTTATGTGTTCACTTAATGTAAATAATGAAGATTTTGGGAGACAAACCCAAATTGCAAAAATACATCTATGACATTAATAACATAAACATGTAAACAAGGTCCTAACTCAAATAATATACACTGTCAGTCAAGGCATACTAGTCATTCTGTCACATTTGCACACCCTGTGATGCAACATTAATATAATTGTTTAATTAACCTTTGATTAAAAACACAACTAAAATGGTCTGTTTTCTTTGTGTTGATGTGTTTGATGAAATATTCGGTAACAAACTGTGCACCTGTATGGTCAATGATTTCGCACATTCAATGAAAGGGCCTACAACATTTTTCATGCATGCAATCCTGGTTTCTGATGATTTACCCATTTAAAACCAGAGAGCCAATTTAAATCCAGCCTTACTAGGGCTCTTCCACACTTTGGGGTTCTAGGTAGTCAGTTTCACTTGCGCTGTCTCCTGTCTTTCATTGATTGATTGATTGAAATATTTATTAACAGTTTGTAGAATTTACAGTACATTTTAAGCACAAACTCAATACAAAGACTGTCAACTGTGAGTGGACGACCCAATTAAGCATTACGCTTGTTTACAACAGGGTCCACATTGTTCAATTAATCAAAACATTTAAAGACATACAGACATTTAGAGACATACAAATAGACATTTCTATGTAGCTAAAGTACAGAACAGGAATTCATCATATGGGAAGCAAAAAAGGGAAAAGATACAATATACAGTGAGGGAAAATGGGGGGGGGGGGGATTCAGATTTTACAGAGGCCAGTTTCGAATTGCAGCCATCCGTAGGTGCCCTTTGAGAGCGGTTTTGAAGGAGTCAAGGGATTCACATGTCTTAATGACTGTTGGTAGGGCGTTCCACATTTTGGTGGCATAGGAGCGAAAATAATTTAGTCCCTTGTTTGTGCCGAATCTGGGTTGTACATGGTTTGTTGCACTCCCTCTGGTGTTGTGGGTGTGGACTTCGTTTACATTAAGGAAGTATTTAGACAGGTACATGGGTATCTTGGTGGTGTATCGAATCTTGTGGACCAGACCCATTGCAAGATGCAATGAAGTCATGAAGTCTCATCACTCTCATGTGTCATGCTGTCTACCCGTGCAAGCCTTTTACCATAAATTGAACATGGAAAAGCTTTCTAAACATTTTTTCATTGTTCCCTTTTGACGAAAGCTTTTCTCACAAATAGTACATTTGAATGGTTTATCGCTTGTGTGCGTTGTCATGTCTGGTCACATGATTACAAACTGTGCAGCTGTATGGTTTCATCGTCCCTTGTTTCCTCTTTCATGAAGTTTCCTGTGTCTCCGCATACTGTCTTCCCGAGAAAGCTTTTTGCCACAAACTAAGCATTCGTAAAGTTTAAGCATTGTGTGCCTTGACATGTGTTTTTTCATTGTTGCCTTTTGACGAAAGCTTTCGTCACAAACATTACACTTGAATGGTTTAGCACCTGTGTGTATAGATTCGTGTTGGGTCACATGCTCCTTTTGACGAAATCTTCTGCCACAAATTTTGCAACTGTACATTTTTTCCCCTGTATGAAGTAGTGTGTGTTTATCCAATGTACTACTGTGGCGAAAGCTTTTGTCACAAACTGTGCAACTGTATGGTTTTTCTGTTGAATGAACTCTCATGTGTGACTTCAGTAGCCTTTCATTACTAAAGACTTTGCAACAAATTGTACAAGTTAAAGATTTTCCCTCCGTGTGTTGGTCCCTCATATGTTTTGCCAGAGTATTAATCTCAGTAAATTTCTTACCACAAACATTACATGTCCTGTGAGCTTGACGGTGAACTTTCAAGCTCTCTGTATCCTCTGAATGATGTCCACACAACCCACAATCATTTAAATGGACATCCACATGCTTTATAAGATCTGCCTCATTGTTAAAAGATTTCTTACACACTTTACAACTCAGAGGTGATGACAAATCACTTGATAATTTAAGTTTCTCACGTGGCTTCAGAGAAATCTTTGACTTCTTCACAGGTGATCTTTGACCTTTTACTGACGCGCCAGTGTCTTTTGGTGGCTCTTCACAACTCTGTTCTTTAACCTTGCGGCGAGTGACGTTTCGTTTCTGTGAAACTCTCCCCGACGGGTGTTCCCTGATCTTACTTGAAGCCCTCTGTGTGGAGAGGTGCTCATCATCTCCATCAGAATGAACTGCCAATGACGTACCAGTGTCTTCTTTTAGGGGCTCTAGACAACTCTTCAACATCCTCACATGTGATGTTTCTTCTTTCACTGTTGTACTAGTATCTCTTTGTATTTCACAGTCCTCTCCATCAGAATGTATGTCCCCTTGTATTGGTGGGGTATTTTCTTCAACATTACTTTCCATGAGCACTGATGTCACCTTGGAGATGTTGGCTTCTGCAAGGTCCTCCTGTCTTCTACAGTTCTGTGGCAGCTCAACACGCACCTTGTCAGGACAGCGATTCCCCCGTTTCTTCTGAGGGCAAACCTCCTCCTCACTTTTGACTGGGGGGTCCAGGAGTTCTAAAGTTGTAAAGAAAAATGTATATTAACATCTAGAGCTAGTAGAAAAATAATCAAGCTTTGATTCCTGATAATAAGTCAACTTAAAAAACGATGCAATTTATTTGGGGGGGTGAAAAAGGTTTGTCTGGAAATTATAGCTTTTTTTGTACTACAGTTGGAGACCTCAGTAGTGGAAGTTTCAGTCCATGCAGAGCAGCACCACTCAGGCCCGGTTTGGACAGTCTAGCAATTCTGCCAAATGCCAGAAGGGCTGGGCAGTCATGGGGCCGGGGCTGAGCCAAAACAAAAAGAACAAGAATTTAAAAAAAAAAGACATAGTAGCGTCTTTGAGCCGGTGAAGACCACAAATGCCAGTCCGTGCCTAGCACCACTGACTGACAGCTGAATGAACAGTTTGAATCTGGTCACCCTACTGAGTCCTGACTGCTCCTAACATAAAGTTAGAAACTTCCTAGCTAGTCACTAACGCTCTGGAACAGATCGCTAGTTGATCCTAGCTCTGCCGTTGCATTAAGGCTATGGAATTGATTTGCTTCCTGCCTCGCATGAAATGCAGACCTCCTCTCCTCTGTAGCGAAAATAAAAATAATGTTTTACCTACTCACCAATACTAAGACGGGTTGTGAAATTAGAAAGCCTACTTTCCTTCTTAGTGGACGCACTTTGAGCCCCCCACCACAAATGCACTTTTTGGCCAGAAAGGGATTTTGTTTTAGCTCTAAATACGACAGCATTAGAGCTATGGACCAGAGCTAAGTGGATCCCTGAAATTACTATTTGACTGGCCTTCACAGGTTTTGTAGCAATTTGTAGAAATATTGGATATGGGGTGGGGTGCTGCAATTAATTGATGCAATATACGACAGTGACACATCTATATTTGTTACTAAAAGTTATTTAATCAATACTTTTTAATTTTATTAAACACATTTGTGTAAATCTGTAAAAACAATGAGAAGGCTATTGAATCATTTTTAAAGTTATAAAAACATTTTTTATTAATTGTCAAATATTTGAGTGTACATACACAAATACACTCTTGTGTGTTTATTTTATTTCAATGTTTTATAATTACAGTTTAGGCATTTAGCACACACACACTTAATCCAGATCCATTAATTAAGAGGATAAACCTCACATGTTGCTCAAATAGTTGAATACCAAAATGAATCAATAAACTTCAAATCATTCCTTCTAAAATTTCACAACAAAAATCTAATCTGATAATATAGGCTTATTTACTATAGTGTTTCGCTGTCTTTGCTGCCTAAATGAAATTCAGTCTAGCATTTCGCCGGCAGATGTCACTATCACTGCTTTAACCATTTTTTTAAACAAATGGGTTCAAGTGGTTCAGTGATTCATGAAAGCTTCATTTGCCCACCACTAAGATAGATAGATATCTGCAGTTTACCAACCTGTTCTTTGTAAACGAACGTCGCCGGGTTTCAAGGCATCCAGTAGCTTGCGTTGCCGCTCGTTTTCCTGCTGCAAACGAGACACGTCTGTCTCGTACTGGTTTTCAACCTCCCAGATGATTCTCGCGGCGATTCCAAAGATCTCTTTGGCAGCTATAGAAAGCCGTTCGTTTACCAAAGTGTTTAGAAGTTCAAGTCGGGGTCCAAGTTGATCCATTATGAAGTTAAGAGTGTGAGTGATCCTCTCTGTGAAGTGTGAACAGAACACGATACTCGAGAGTGGATGGCATCCACGAAGAAGAGTAACGGCAGTTACGGCACACAACTCGCATTTCCGTTTCCGGTAGCAGCAAAAATGTTTTTGTTCTTTGGATTTCCGGTGTGAGTACCAGATCGGTTCGGCTGCAACTTCTGCACGCTGTGCCGTTCTGTTCGCAGATATTATAAAATTGTATTATAAAAAACGTTTACCTGTATATGTCTATGGTTCGCAGGACCGACGTCATCGCGTATCCAAAGTTCCAAACTTTATTGAACAACGCTTTTCCCAGTTGTCTGGAGCAGTGGTTCCCAAAGTGGGGCCTGGGGACCCCCAGGGGTCCTTGAGGGAGTTCTAGGGCATCCCCAGCTAAATGATAGTTTGTAACCAAATGGACCCTTATGGGTCTGTAACTCTGAGAGTGTACAAACGGATTCCATTTGATACACTCTCAGAGTTAAATGAACAATGATTTTACAATATAAATTGTGGTCTCAGAGATAGAAATGCCATTAAATGGGGGTCCGTAGCCTGTTGCATATCAAACTGGGGGTCCTTCCTTGAAATGAAACTGGTTGAGAATCACTGCTAGAACTGTAAAAATCTTCTCTTATGGGGTCCCTGCAATATCTTTTCAAATGGGGGTCCGGTCCGCATGAATGATAAGTGTCAATGTGGGGGTCCTTGGCATGAAATGGTTTGGGAATCACTGGTCTGGAGATCCTATTAAATATATTTTCCCATAAATTGGTTATTACCAGAAATGATGTGGCTTTCTAAATATAATTGAGCTATAGATAGTCAGTCAAGCTGGCCAGATAGACCTATTTATTACAGCAGATCTGCTAGCTCACAATGTTGTGATCTTGTAGATCTGCTCATTTCATATAGACAATGTATGTAGGGTAAAAGGTTAATAATTAGATGTAAGAATGATGTCATACTGTGCAGATTGTACTGCTGATTGGACTGTAGGCCTATTCACATGCAAATAACTTAGGCAAAAGTGTCACAAAGCAACAAAAAAAGCACTGGTGGTAGTACTATATCATACTGTATGTCAAAGTGCAACTCTCTGCGATGCTCAACCTTGCTGTGTCACTTTAGTCCTGATGCATGTTAGTTTACATCAAATGTCAAAATCACAATTTAAATAAATTAGAATGTAAAGACGCTGTATTGAGATTACAACTTGTGATATATAATGTTTATTTTAGGTCAGACAGCCTGCTGCTGTAGACTGCTGCTGCTGTGCGTGGCAGCTGTTCATTTTACATATATTGTATCATGTCATTGATTTAGATGTCTTCAAGAAGTCACCGTTTTGGACTCTGTTGCTTACTTATGCTGCATTTCTTTTTCTTTTTTTAATAAATTTTTACCCCACGATTTTGTAACCCATTTTTCACCCCTGTGTCAATTTTCTAGTATTTGCGGAAGAGCGCCCTCTATCGTAAACATTGACAAAACATAGGCATTGAATCTTGGCTTTGTACAGTTCTGGAGTTTGCAGAGTTCTGTACATCTCAACCCATTGCTGAGACAACTGCAGTTAGGAAGCTTGCATACTCATGCACATTTACAGGCCAAAAACTCAAGGACTACATCTGGTGCAGGGGCTGTGTGCATCCACTGAATTGCTAACTGTCCACCATCAACAGTTGTCCATCCACTGTATGGGATTTGGTGCAGATGGGTGAGTGTGGTATTGGCACATTGGGCATGGAGGAATAGACATTCTCTAGTCTACATGGTAGGAGTTGACTGGAATCAGCCTCCCTTCTCCTGGCACAGAAAAGCTGGCAGCGGATCTCGTTCACGTCACTGGAGGTTGTCCCAGACAGGTACCAGCTACAAGTGAGCATGCAACTTTTCAAAGTGGCATGTCACTTTTAATAATAATAATATCTGGGACTTATATTATATAGCGCTTTTCTAATACCCAAAGACGCTTTACATGTGTGGCATGCCACATGTGTGGCATGACACTTTTCACAGTGGCATGTCACTTTTCAAAGTGGCATGTCACTTTGATAGTGGCATGTCATTATTTAAATAATGTTCTTATCCAACATGCATCAACATACCGGTAATTGGTTAACCCAAGACAATCAAACAATATTGATTGATTGAACAGTCTATAAATGACAAACCTGGAACCCTAGATAGAAGATCAGACCAAATGTTTGTTTCTAGATAGATGAAGTTTTGTAGAATTATTCAAAAAATGTAATAAAAACTCTGAGACCTGGCACCAAAGGACCACATTGTTATACACATGTAACTATTGATTCAACATCCCAAAATTTACTAAAATATTCTCCAATTGCAAATTGCACAACATAATGGAAGTTAGCATCCATCAGTTTCTAAATGAAAGATTTCCAGGTTGTTGCTGACAAGTAGACTAAAATGTAATTGCTCCTGATAAACATCTTATTACATTGATGAATACCACATTTCAGGGCTTTCTCTTTATCAGTTACTATGCTTTGAGAAAATCCAGCAGGGTCAGACACATTGGGGAACTACAATGGATTAGTATCCACAAAATGACAAAGCAATTCAGATGCAACTTTCTTTAAAATATATTATAATGACTGGTGGGATGAAGATTCCCAGGAATACACATGACAACTTATTTGATAAAGGAAAGCACTTTATTTGCAAGCACACCTTGCAATAACAAAGAGACCATGGTTTGGTAATCAGTAATTACATGATTTATGTGACCAAAAAGAAGGTCACAAAATGATCATTAATCACAATAAACGTAAAAATGTCCCAAATCAAATACACACCAATATAACACAAAGGCATACTCCAACAGCTTTCATGCTACACGAAATCAACTGTCTGGATGATCCTGATCGGTTTGCTTTTCATCTTACTCATGAATACAATACGATATGTACATAATGGACACAAACATGATTGCCTAAATTAAAAGTAAAATAAAAAACCTTACACAGACCATAGCGTCTAGTCACAAGTTCACAATTGGTGGTTTAAGCCATATTAGCTGAGAGCTCTCCATAGCATTATCCCATGTCTCATACAAAATGCCCACAAATTTAGAACTACTAATATTTTGTGTTCTGTCACATTCAGGTTTCAGGAGATGAAACTTTTGTCTTCAATGTTTGTTACACATAAACGGAAAGCTGGGCATAGGAGGGGCTAGCGCCGCTCAAAAACAAACTGTGGAAAATATTCCGCATATCAGTTGTAGTCAGTGGGCTAAACATGCCAGACACCTGATATGAATGGTCCTTTAACCCATTACATTTTAGACCAGAGGCCAATTTAAAAAAAGTTCTGATAAACTTTGAATAATTATTCAAAAATTACAAACAAATAAAAATAAACTGTTGCTATATACTGTACATGGCAACAACCCAAAAATTAAATGGGATTTTAATATTGTTAACACAAATTGGGCGGGAACCCCTCTTGGGGTTCTGTACAGTATGTACAGTATTCAAAAAATAAAAAAATATTTGATGCTGCTATATACATATTTGAAGTTTTTCTGAAAACTTAGGTCAGGATTTAGAAGGCATTTTAGAATCTGCGTCAGGCCAAAATGGGTTAAACATAGAATAGGTACTAGGTAGAGGTCGCACACACCAATAATCCAATTTCAACAGGTTTATTTCTCTACATCAGGACAAGGGTTAGGGTTATCATGTCCTGATGTAGAGAAATAACCCTGTTGAAATTAGATTATTGGTGTGTGCGACCTCTCTACCTATTCTATGATGATTTAAACTGGTAGCACCATAAGTCAGAGCGCGGTGGGCACAAAAAAGTTTAATATTGTTAAACATAAAATAAAAAAACTAGTATCTTAAATTTCCCTCTGTTCTCTTCCGTTACACACTAATGTGTAATCCAAGGCTGTCAATTATGCCATTATATCTGTCAATCGAATAACATGCAGAATTTTACACAATGTGCGGTTCTGTGACCAGGCAATTATGAACTTTTCAAGTTCAGCATTTAAAACAGACTTGTGAGTTGAACCAACATCATGGACATAGACATGGCATATACAAACTATATGCTCGATATAATCAAATCGATTTTAAATATACATAAAAAAACTGAGGGTCAAAACATAACTAATCTTAATTTAGCCCAACTATGGACTTCCTATGCCGTCTGGTCCACTTGGCTCTACTGGTTCCCTTTCATGAAGTTTCATGTGTCTCAGCATGCTGTCTAACCGAGCAAGCCTTTTTCCACAAATTGAACATGGAAAAGCTTTCTCGTCTGCATGCCTGAGCATGTGGTTTTTCATTGTTCCCTTCAGACGAAAGCGTTCATTGCAAATGGTACACTTGTATGGTTTATCCCCTGTGTGTGTTGACATGTGTTTGCTTAAGTGAGTCTTTTGACGAAAAGTTGTGTTACAAATCACGCAGGAGAATGGTCTCTCTCCTGTATGAATTGTCCTGTGTTTATCCAATGACGTACTGTGACGAAAGCTTTTTTCACAAACTGTGCAACTGTATGGTTTTTCTGTCTTATGTACTCTGCTGTGTGATTGCAGTAGATTTTCCTTACGGAAGGTTTTACAACAAATTGTACAAGTTAAAGATTTCCCCCCTGTGTGGATTTTCATATGTTTTGCCAGAGTAATAAACTTAGTAAATCTCTTACCACAAACATCACATGTCCTGTGAGTTTGAAGGTGAACTTTCAAGCTCTCTGTAGGCTCTAAATGTTGACCACACAGCCCGCAATCCTTTGAATGCTCTTTCACATGGCTTATAAGATTCTTCTTAGTATCAAAAGATTTGTCACACACTTTACAAACCAGTTCTGAACATTCACTACGTTTTTTGCGTGGCCTCTTCAACTTCCTCCCTTTTCTTTTACCTTTCACAGACATACCGGTGTCTTTTGATGGCTCTTCACAACTCTTCAACGCACTCCTCAGCGCCTTAAGAGGCGACCTTTGTTCTTCCGCCAATGTACCAGTGTCTTTTCGTTTCAGTGAATTTCCTAACCTGGTCTTACTTGAAGCCGTCGGCGTGGTGGGGTGCCCATCGTCAGCATCATCTATTTGCTCTGGTATTTCACTGTCCTCTCCAGCAGAATCTATGTCCAATTGTAGTAGTGGGGTGAATTCTTCCACATTACATTGCATCAGTGATGACACCTGGGAGCTGTCGGCTTCAACTGGGTCCTCCCGTCTCATCTCCTTTTCTGGTGGCTGAAAGACCTCCTGGACAAGACAGTGGTCCTCCTTCTCCTGGGAGCAAACCTTCTCCTCTGAGTGCTCTAGAAGGATGTAAAAAATAAATAAATAAGCTATCCATTAACTCTAATGGTTTGCATCATAGCAAGTACTTGGCCGACTAGAAATGTCATGCCTTTACTGACTTATCATCAAATACTAGGCTTGTTCCGAGTGAATGCATGAATTCATGGAGATTTGTTTTGTGTCACATTCCCAAGCCCGGACATTTTTTGCGCAGCACATTCACTTTGTTGTTTACGGACCGACAAAACTTGATATTATCTCTGAATCTACGGCGCTCTCCAAGTCCCCATGGTTTTGATCAGAACGCTGATGTTCTATGCTAATTTCTGACTTAACCAAGCATCTCGTTTGGAAGCGTTAACGCTTCTAAAGACAGATCAGAGTAATTAGCGTGAGGCATTAATGGAACATTATACCTCCCGGTTTTGGGGGAAATGGAAGGCGGGGCTTTTCAGAGTAAAATCTGCCTCTTCTGCTGGGCACTCTGGATGGATTTGCTCAGTGATTGTTAGATCACGAGTAGGAAGGTGACATCCCTAATACAAGTGTCTTTGGCTATAGGGAGTTTAATTTGAAATTAAAGTAGGGGTGCAATAGCTTTTTTAGCGTGCTGATAAAGTTTAAAATGAGTAATACACTGTCTGGATGTCATCTCAGAGTAGTTCTGTAATCAAATCAGCTGTGTTTGGAGGAACGTGCAGGCAGCAATGGGAATGAAACAGGTGAATGAAATCACGTGTCATAATACATACTGATGGTATTATTTCTTTGCCACCACGGAGTTGCACCCCAGGAGGGCACCCGCCTATTAGTTTGTATTGGCATTTGGCAGTGCGGCCAGCATGCCTATATCGAACACACCCAGTGTTTCAGAATGCAATACTACCCGAACGATAGTTGAAAGCCTATGGGGAAAAAATGCCACACCAGTGGCCCGTGTGGTGAGTAGGCTACTTTATATTTGAAATCTGAATGTCTATGTACACGTTTTCAATGTAAATATAGCGATCACGTAAAGCAGGCGGAAGTAAAGCCATGACGCTCATACCATGGCTAGTAACAGATTAGCCCTAGAACGGCTCTTGTTGTTACATACAGTATGTACAGTATTTCACATACAGAGCCATAGAACACCCTCCTTTATTTGTGGTAGACCGTTACCATGTGCGGCATGAATGTGATAAATGCTCCGTTTGTACTCACCCATTAAATTATTCCAAAGACGTGGAGTGAGAAATGGTCCTCTAGTTTTATATCCATGTGAAAGTTCTGGCACAAAACGCGTATTTAGTGAATTATCTCCACTTTTTCAAGAGATGCACACGGACGCCTTTCTCTCCGGCGAGGGGACGATTTTAGATACTTCCTGTTGTTTACCAAAGACGTCATCACAAATTGACCAAGGAAACACAAAAGTTTGGGTCACACAATTGGCAGGTGGTGTGATTAATTACCCAGCACCTATCGCAAAGCACCTGCCAATTGTGTGACCCAAACTTTTGTGTTTCCTTGGTCAATTTGTGATGACGTCTTTGGAAGTATCTAAAATCGTCCCCTCGCCGGAGAGAAAGGCGTCCGTGTGCATCTCTTGAAAAAGTGGAGATAATTCACTAAATACGCGTTTTGTGCCAGAACTTTCACATGGATATAAAACTAGAGGACCATTTCTCACTCCACGTCTTTGGAATAATTTAATGGGTGAGTACAAACGGAGCATTTATCACATTCATGCCGCACATGGTAACGGTCTACCACAAATAAAGGAGGGTGTTCTATGGCTCTGTATGTGAAATACTGTACATACTGTATGTAACAACAAGAGCCGTTCTAGGGCTAGTAACAGATATGCTCTAAAAGTGTGAAAACTGTATTTTTCTTCACCTTAATGTCTTAATTGCCAGGGTGGAACTGAAAATGAACTAGTTTATTATAATTTCTGTAGTTTGCACTAATATGTGCACCGGTTGCCCTTATAAATCAGGTAAAAATAATGATTTTTTTTCCTGCACCCAGTATCACAGAATAACTGAATACACAGGACCACAATGGAAACAAACCCTCGGGGCTTTTTGCGCCAATGTAGGCTATAATTGTACCACTAGACTAGTGTAATATTTGCAAACTGTTAATAAAGTAATCAATCAATTACTATATAACAGAAGTGAGGTGGTACACACAAAGCCACACGTTGGAGCGGTTAGCACCGCTCAAAAATATCTGTGAACGTAAACGGTGTTAACGTTACGACAAAATAAATGGCGGGCTAGCCTAGCTATGAATTGTTAGCATTAGCAGTACTTACTGTTGGCATTAAAACAACAAACAACATCTCATCTTCAATCTAAATTATAGGTTACTTTCTTCCAAATAACGTTTGCTAGACGTTTCGTAGTTGACCTTACATGTAATATACAGACGGCTCTCTTGACTCAAACTACGATGTAAAACTACGCAACAGAGACAACGTGCTTTACCAGCAGTGGTGGAAAGTAAGGCTACATGAGTAGGCTACACAAGTAACATGTCGAGGTACTTTTACCGTACTTTTTTACTTTACCTTTTGTAAACTTTTGATTGAACTAGTAACACTACATTTCGACCATTTGAAAATAGCCTATCTACAAGCTCACAATGCTTTGCGATGCGACGCATTGTGCGCTTGTAGATAGGCCATTTTCAAAAGATTGGTATACAATTGAAACAGGACGTTCTTTTGGTACTGTAATTACATTTTGATGCCAAATACTTTTGTACTTTTACTCAAGTATATTTTTAATTCACTTCAGGCCTTTTACTTGTAACGGAGTATTTGCAGTATCGATGCGTTTCCAGACTTTCCGCCACTGCTTGTGTGCTTAATAGTCTGGCCTAAATACACGGTTGAGTAAGAGTTGTCTCGCTGCACTGCAGTCTACGAACCTGATCTTTGTACACGAACGTTGGGTTTCAACATCGCATCCAGTAACTTGCGTTGCCGCTCGTTTTCCTTCTGCAAACGAGACATGTCGGCCTTGTACTGGTGTTCAACCTCCCAGATGATTCTCGCACCCATCCCGTAGATCTCCTCGGCAGCGATAGAAAGCCGTTCATCTACCAAGGTCTTGAGCATATCCAACTTATCCATGATTATTAGACGAGTGTGATATTATAAAACTAAAATGAGAGCGCGGATCGAACCAACACAACAGGGAACTTGACTCAGTCTCAAACTAAAGCATTAGCATACTGCATAGCTTTATTAGCTCAGCCTCAGAGTCAGACTCAGCGCCTCTGTGCTCTCCCCCTTATACTCTAAGCTGAGCTCTCCCCTGAGTCCCTCCCCTGCGAGCTCGCATTAAAGTCGCATAGAAATGAGGCCCCCTTTTCTGTTTCCGGTAGCACGAGCGCACTTCTTCTTTTGTTGTTGCATTGCTGGAAACTGCCCCCTACGTTTCGTTTTAAGAATTGCACGATCTGGGAAAACACAAATGGGGAAAAACAATAAACAAACAATAAAAAACACAAGATCCCTCATCCCATCCATACAATCTCCTTTACTTACAGTTTGTGGTAACAGCTAAAAGAAATAATAACAAAATAACGTTTAGTTGTACAGTTTTGTACAGACATCAATATCCCACCTCATGTGGGAATTAAGCACATGAGGAAACCCTTTGCTTGTACAGTTTGTGGTAAAAGATTTGCTCAAAATTTCTTTTTTTCCTGCCTTGATCTCCTTGCCCAGCCTAAGTACAATAAGATTGTCGCTTAAAATGGCTTAATTTCCAAAAAACATAAAATGTTCTGTGTGTGTGTAGGCTCAATATGTCAGTTTGTCACGTTCAATAGATCTTGTGATCTTTTGTGGCCAGATGTAATTTCTTGGGGTCTAGTGGACTATAGTAAATTTTAAAATTTTAAATCGCCATAACATATTGTGAAAGAATACATATTTAGCCCTGCCAAAAAGAGCTAAAATCCGTAAAACGAAAGAAAGCAGCAAATTAAAGAAATTTAACACACACCTTTTAGTTTCTCTAATAACAACCTAAAACATGAACCTTGGTTGAAAATAACTAAAGTTGCCCTTTAAAGTATTAATGCCATGCTCTGTGTTGATTAATTGAATACGTAGGACCACAATGGAAAAGAAAAAGAAAACATCATCGGTGACTGATGTCATAGGCTGGCCACATGAAGTCAGACATCGGAGAACCACATTGAAGTCATGCCATTCCGAATTGGATTTTTACAATCTGGATATACTAGAGCGGTGCCCGTTGGAGCCTCTACAGCGGTGCTCGTCGGGCACTGGCCTACTTAGAACGATCAAGTTGGAAATGCCCCACCCAGATATTATGTCTGTGTCCCTTTTATGCCCATATATGGAGTTCTTTGTCAGGCATGCCCAAATGTGGAGTCTAGGGTCTGCCAAAATCTCCCGGGGGGGCGTTAACATATGTGTCACGTGGTAGCGGCCGCCATGTTGGCAGGCATTTCTGCTTTGTTTACAGTCAGCGACCATCCGTGTGCGTTCTAATTTTTAAACACCAGAGGGAGTTCAACGAGCTCGTTCCTGGCGACAACACAGTGAGCCAACACCAGGATGGAAAGAAAAAACGACGGCCTCGACATACCTTGCTTACAAGGACAAGCTTAACTTTGAGGAAAAGGAGCGTTACCTCAACAAAATCAAGGATATTGACGGTCTCGACCCCTATGAACACAATGACTGAACAGAGGATTCGATCTTCTACCACCACTAATGCGACTACATTTAATGCTTGTCCTTGTAAGGTATGTCGAGGCCGTCGTTTTTTCTTTCCATCCTGGTGTTGGCTCACTGTGTTGTCGCCAGGAACGAGCTCGTTGAACTCCCTCTGGTGTTTAAAAATTAGAACGCACACGGATGGTCGCTGACTGTAAACAAAGCAGAAATGCCTGCCAACATGGCGGCCGCTACCACGTGACACATTATGTTAACGCCCCCTCCGGGAGATTTTGGCAGACCCTATATGCAGACGTCAGAATTATGTTAGAACAGGCCAGCTCCATATATGGACCGTGGGCAGGGCCCCGGTCCAGAGCCAGGCAGAGGCCTTTTTGGGGCGGTTCTGGACAACCGTGGGTCCGACCGACTCTACATCAGGCACTGCACTCCCTGTGGTGGTGTGGAACGCGTGTCGAATTTGAAGTCGGTGGGGCAAATGGTTCTCGAGTTACGTGGATTACAGACATACACACAGAGACTTGGTGCATTTATAGGTAGATTAGATGACGTTTTCAAATTCATTGTTATAGACTATAGTTGACCATGTTTTCTTCTCATTCTGCTGAACTGCATCTGTGTAAATGTGTAACATTCATATGGAACAGTATTTATTTTGGCAGAGCATGTTTTGGGCTAAAAAAAAGTAAAGAACATAATAGAGAATGAATGAACGAATGCTGGAGTGGATGATAAGGGAACTGTGTAAGTTGATGGTGTAAATCAATTCAGTGCTTCAGTTTCTTATATTTTAAACCTTTTTTTTATTAAATAAATTCAACACTATTTCAATAGTAACCTTTAAAAAAATAACATGAAATAACGTGTCAACTGTCAAAGCCCTGAGCAAAGTTACTCATTCCCTTTAGAATGAAGGAATCGTGCACTCGCTTGACCAGTGTGTATGATCCAATATCCTTTCCTAAACCATTCATAAATTAGTAGTATATAAGACAGTATAAGACAAAATTCAAACCATGTGTTCTTGATAAGTGCCATTGTACATGCTGTCATTTGTTGCCCGCTTGCTCACTGTTCAGAGCTGTCAGAATTCCTAGGCACAGGTGTCGAGAGTCCAAACGACACCAGTGTGTCAGTGTCTCAGACAGTCTACTCTATACAGTACAATTCTTAGTGTTAATTTACCTCTGAAGAGTGTCCAAATTTAACTAAATTTCCATTTGTATACAGTTCCACAAAGGTCCATTTGGTTCCATTTGTACACTCTTCAGAATTAAACGAACACCAAGATAGTATTACTGTGTATTTTTCTCACAAAGCACCAGAGCAAAAAGCTTTGGGCAGACCAAGACCTGTCACTTGCAGAGTGCAGACCACATGCGGACCTGAGCAGACCTGTCACACGCAGGCTCCCGCTTCATCAGTTTGTGTCTTGAGCTCTCGGCACGATCCTCTCATGAGCTCTTCTTGTTGCTCAGCACCCTGTCCACGCAGTAGGGGATGATGCTGACGGTGACCAGGGGCACAGTGGCACTCTTGCAGAAGGACAGCAGGTAGTAGAGGGCGGCGGTGTGCGTGGGAGGCTTGAAGGAGTCAAACAGGTGCAGCAGGAGCAGGGAGCTGACGACACACACGGCCTTGACCTGGGTGCTGTTACTTTTCTTGGTCTCGGTGTAGAGTGGCGAGTGCAGACCCAAGCCCAGGCCAAACAGGGTCCCCATGTTGCGCAGCAGGCTGGCGAAGGGGGTGCTGTCCATGTGGACCCACTCTGCCCTTATGCACCACTTCTGGGCTTTCTCCAGCGTCCACAGCAGGTCCACGCCCAGACTCTTGAGTAACAGGTAGAAGCCAACAGCGAAGGAGGTCAGGAAGAGGGTGACAAAGAAGTAATTCTTCATGCTGGCACTGTAGATCCACTGGATTCTGCCGAAGGCCTCTGCCACAATCATACCTGAGATAGAATGAATCACATCAGAACACACAAGGGTATACAAGTAAGACGCGCAAACGCGGGAAGCGAACGCAGCTCGTGTGTGTGTGGTTGTGTGTGTGTGTGTGTGTGTGTGTGTGTGTGTGTGTGTGTGTGTGTGTGTGTGTGTGTGTGTGTGTGCTACAGCTGCGCCCTGTGTGTGTGTGTGTGTGTGTGTGTGCTACAGCTGCGCCCTCTGGTGGCGGGCGGGTGGTGTAACAGCGGGACAGACACACAGACAGACACACAGACATTCAGCCCTTGCTGTCATAGTAAGTGGCTCACTGCGTTTGCAATTAAACAACTTAGAAACTTAGAAATGTATTTCGTCTCGCTGCAGACAAAAAAACATTCTGCACAGAATCATGATACGGGATATCGCGAGCAGGGTTTCAGGCCACCCAATTGATAATAAATATTACTGTACTGACCCGTTATGACACCAGTTATGACCTGATGGGGGAAGTGAGCGGCGATGAAGACCCTGGAGAGACACACGCACACCTGGACACCGCAGAACACAGACCACAGAATGGCCTTCAGATACCTGCCGAGATAAAGACCCAATGAGTGTCAAAATAATAATAATAATAATAATAAGCCCGACGGGAACAACGACCCCTTATTGTTTTCGAACGGGTTCCGCCATTTTTCGCAGTTTTGGCTGCAAGTTCACAGTCATTCGTCAAAAGACCTTTGACCTTTAGATCTCCCAATGAATGGATTATATGATTTGCTCTATCCACTTTTGACGTCAAAAGAGCAACATCAAAGATTT